>NW_028288988.1:0-57062 GCF_059628265.1 Tinamus guttatus | reverse complement strand
CCGCTCGGGCCCCGCCCCGAAAGTGACTCGCCCTTTGCTGCAGGCCGGCCCCGCCCCAAGCGGGGCGGCAGCCAATGGCAGCGAAGCACCCCTCGGAGTCTCGCCCAATCAGCGAGCGGCGCGCCCGGCCGGGGGAAACGCAACCGCCCGTCGCCTGCGCGCTCCGAATTTGACAGCGGACACGTGACCCGCCGCCGGGGCGCCTGCGCACTGCAGCCCGCCCCTCCCTGTGCGCGCCGCGGCGGCTGCGCATGCGCGTGTGCCGCGCCTTCCCCCGCCCGCCCCCCGAGAGCCCGGCCCTCCCCCGGCCCGGTCCCGCCGGCCCGGCCCGGCCCGGCCCGGCCCAGCCCGGCCCGGCCCGCAGAGCCGCCGCGCAGCAGTTGAGCAGCGCAGCAAGGCAGTTGTGCAGCACCACAGCAGTGCAGTTGTGCAGTTTATTGAGGGCAGGCCCGCCAGGCCCCGGCGCGCAGTCCCTGCCCGGCCCACAGGAGCCCCGGGCCTCACGCCTTGGTCTCGATCATGGCCTCCATCATGCGCGCGCTGTTGGTGATGGCCGTCGTGAGGAAGATGAACTTGTACCCTGCGAGGGAGGCACGGGCGGCTGCGGCCCCGCTGTGCGCAGGGCAGGGCCCATGCGGCCGCCCCGGGGGAGGCAGCGGGGACACCGCGGCCGAGCCGGGCGGCACCGGCTGCTCCGATTGACACCGGGAGCCGGGTGCCCGCGGGCTCTGCGTTCAGCCCCGCAGCGGGGCCCCTACCTTTCTCCCGGCCCAGGAAGCGCAGGGCGGCGATTTCGGAGAAGGTGCAGCCGCCCAGGAAGACGGCGAGGACGACGCGCTGCGACTCGGCGGCAGGGCCGTCCTCCGGGGCGCTGTCTGCAACGGGGACAGTGTCGGCGCTGGCCGCGCGGCCGAGCCCGCGGGAGCCCTGCGCAGCGGTACCTGCCACGGAAAACTCGTTGCCGTTGAGCAGGCGCACGACTTCCTCGAGGCCCAGCCAGCTCCTGCGCTCCAGCACCTGGAGGGGAGGGACGGGGATGCGGAACGGCAGCGCGGGCACCGGGCACAGCGCTACCGGCCGGCCGGGATGCGAGGCCCGGGGAGGCCGACGGGAACCAGCCCCCTGCAAGGACGGCGGCTCCGAGGGAGGCGGGATTCCCTCGGGAAGAGCCGCAGTGCCTGCCCGGGGCGGACACGCACCTGCTCGATGATCTTGCAGCTCAGGGGCACGTAGGCCCCGCTGAAGACGTAGGCCATGTCCCGCGGCATCTTCAGGTCGTACTCTCCGTCCACGCGGGGGATCTGCAGATTCACACGTGATACCACGTGCGGGAGCCGCTTGGGCCAGGCGGCTCCCAGCACTCGCAGCCGCGTCCCCGGCCCCGTCCCTCCGCCCGGCACCCGCAGCCCACGGGCAGGCGGCTCCGGGACGCGCTGGGCCCCGCGTCGCGGGCCCCTCCGTGGCCCCGCGCGGCCCCATGAGCCGGCAGGCGCCAGCACTGCCCTCCACAGCCGTCTGCCTGGGCATCCCTGGCATGTGTCCGGGACGCGGCCCACGGTGGGCGCTGCGGTGTCCCTGGTGTCTTGTGAAGGGACCGTGCCCAGCTGCGGGGCACACACCAGCCAGGGCCCTCTGCCAGCAGCGGGTATGAGGACAGAGCAGCAGCCTCGGCACCTACCAGCCCCAGCTTCTTGCTGATGCCTCGAAAATTGCTCTTCCTGGCCAAAGAATTAAACGCATCGGTGATTTTTCCTGGAAAACAAGGCAGGAAGAAACGGCTCAGAGCCCTGATCTCGGGGCGCGGAGGACGGATCGGCGGCGGGTCCCACCTGCGGCGCGGTCCGTCACCAGCTTGCTGACTCTGCTCTCCACGGCCGTGAGCGTCTCCCCGGGGCTCTGCTCCGTGAGCAGCCCCGCGCGCTTGAGGTTGTGGAAGGTGAGGAGGTGCTCGGGGCCGTAGCTCTGCGGGGGCGGCGCGTGAGCGGGGCCCCGGGGCCGCATCCAGGTACCGGCCCCGGCGCCCGCGCTCACCTGCAGGTACTGGCTCTTCAGGGAGCGATAGTCCTTGGGGACGAGACCTGGGGGCCGCGGGGATTTCTGAGCGCGCGCGCAGGGCCCGGGAGCCCGCGCGGCGCCGCGGCTGCTCACCGCTCTCCGTGAGGGACAGCAGGCACATGAGGCGCAGGCTCTCCACGGGGGACACCTGCGTGGGCACGGGGCCGTGAGCCCGCGCGGCCGCGCCGCCCCGCGCCGCCCGGCCCCGCGCGCGCCCACCTGCCGGTCGATGTGCTCCTCGATGAAGCTGGTGCTCTCGCGGATGTCGAAGCCCTCCAGCAGAGCTGCGGGGACAGGCAGGGTCCCCTCAGCGCCCGCCCGGGGCCCACGGTGCCGCAGAGCTGCCCTGCTCCGAGCACGGCCACGCGGGGACACGGCCACGCGAGGACACGGCCACGCGGGGACACGGCCACGCGGGGACACGGCCACGCGGGGACACGGCCACGTGGGGACAGGGCCACGCGAGGACACGGCCGGGGGCTGCGGGGGGTCAGCCAGGCCGTGGGGCTGCCCCGACCGTGCCGTGGGGCACAGCGGAGGCTACACAAACAAGGCCTGGGACGGGGGCGGCAGAGCCCGGGCGCTCACCGTGCTCAGTCTTCATCATCTCCTGGAAGTCCTGCTTGGTTTTCTTCTTCATGATGGACTCACAGGCGCCAATATCTGCAGAGCACAGACAGGACCCTCTGGAGGCAGCCTGGCCCTCCAGCACAGAGCCCTCCTGCCCCAGAGCAGGGCCCTGGGCCCCGCTCTCCCTGCCCAGGCTCCTACGCAGGCTCAGCAGGCGATGCTCCTGCTTCAGGCCCTTCAGCTCCTGGGAGACAAAGTTCTTCATCTGCTTGATGTCCATCCCGCGGCGCCGCTGCGGGAGGAAGAGCGTCCGTGGGGGTGCCGAGCGCCCGGGATCCCGGCGGGACGGGGCAGCCCTGCGCTCACGTCGTACTGCGCCTGCAGGTTACGGGACTTCTGACCCAGGAAGCCGAAAACGCTGGAGAAATGTTCGTTGCGGATCTGGTTGAAGACCTGCGGAGCGCGGCGCGGCCGTGAGCGCAGCCCCGGCGCTGGGGACCCTGCTCCAGCCAAAGCACGGCCAGCCGCGGCGCTTCGGCACCCTGACCAACAGCCACACGAGGTGCTGCTTGTGCCAGGGCAGAGTCCCTCCTGCAGCCCTCACCTTGTCCTGGGAGTTGAGCAGCACCTTAATGCTCTTGTCAGAAGAGGTGACGTCGGGCCCGAAGTCCACGCTCCCTGCGGGCACAGAGGGGCTTTTCCCAGCGCTGCCGGCAAGGGCCGGAGCTGGCAGCACCGGCAGCGCCGGCGCGGAGCAGGGCCCTCGCCGGGGACCCACCGCACTTGATGCGGAAGGTGTCGTCCAGCAGCCCCTCGTAGACCACCTGCGAGCAGAGCGCCGTCACGTAGTCCGTGTCTGCGGGGAGAGCGCGCGTGGCGGCGCCGCCGGGCCCTGCGCCGCGGCCGGGGACACGGGGCAGCGCCTGCCCCTCCGGAGCGCGGGAGGGACCCGGGCCCCGCGCCGCGAGCGCCGCTTGTTGCACCCGCACGGCTGACCCGGGGCCGGGCCAGAGGGGCAGCCCGTCCGCACGCGGCGCTAACGGCAAAGCCCTCGGAGCGGCAGGACCGGCACGGCCCTGGAGCGCCGACAACTTTCTGAACTTCTCTCTGTTTCTTTCTCTTTTTCTCCCCCTAATCCTTGCCGTTTTACTTGATGCCGTTCCTTACAGAATCAGTTAAGTGTCATTGATTTGAATGGATCAATGGATCAATGACACGGGCCTGAGCTAAAGCTCCGGTTCTGGGAACTTTCACAGGGAATGTGGGAATCTTGGGCAGCTCCCGGAGCCAGCAGGACCCTGCACCCCAGGGGCTGCTCTGCAGAGCTCCTGGCACCGCCTGGCCCTGCGGCTCCCGGGTCCGTCCCCCGCGCATGGAGCTGCCCGCCGCTCCCGCCGCCCCGCGGCCCTGCCTCTGTCCATGAGGAAGATCTGGCCGATCTCGGGCTTCCTGCCCTGCCCGTCACTGTCGCTCTCCTCCTCCAGCTCCCGCCACAGCTCGTAGCTCATCTGTGGGGAGAACGGGGCGATCAGGGCCCGTGAAGGACCGGCCCCGAGCACCCCCAAGGGGCACGGGGCGTCCTGGTGCCGCAGGGACCCCCCCTCCATGGCCGGGCACGGCGCGTCCCGGTGTCACACGCACACCCTGTCCACGCTCCCTGCCCGCCAGGGCTAACACAGGTGCCACAACCCGTCCTACAGATGGGCCTGACACCCCCGGAACCGCCTGTGAGCGGGAGCCCAGGGCACACAGATGCCGCAGGGCCGACGGAAGGGGCCCCCTGCAAACGGCAGCCCCCGGCCCCGAGCTCGGCGGTACCTTGGCGCAGCGGCCGATGCCGTAGGCCTTGCTGAAGGGCCCGTACAGGGAGCTGAGCAACTGCAACGCTCGGGCAACAGAGTTGATCCAGCGGTGATCCCCTTCCTGCAGAGCACAGCGCCGCGGGCAGCGGGTCGGGGCAGGCGGCTCGGGACCCCCTGTACGCCAGGGAGCCCGGCTGGGCCGGAGCGGCGACGGAGCGGGCCAGGAGCTGGGCTCCCAGGAAGGAAACCCTCAGAAACACACAGGAAAAACCCAAAACCTGCTCAGGAGCAACCGGAGCAGGAGCCAGGGTGCAGGGCTGGGCGAAGGAAGGACATCAGAGCCCAGCAGAGCAGCTGGCTGAGGGAGCAGCACGGGAAAGTTTGCGGAAGGGCCGAGGGCGCTGAGCAAAACACGACCCATCCGTCTGTGTGATGGAGCTCCTGTGTCCCGGGCCCAGGGAACGGAGAGGGAAGGGCTGCGACCCCGGCGGAGCTGCCCCACTGACCAAGAAGTAGTCGTGGAAGAACTCGGGCAGCTCCATGCTGATGATGTCGTCGTCCAGCGGCAGCAGGTAGAAGGACCATTCGTCACAGGTCACATCTGAACGCGCGACAGAAAGAGGCAACAGCTGCCGAGCGCCCAGGGGAGCAGCCCTGAGAGCTGCTGCCACCTCGGAGACGCGGCCGGAGCGCCGGGACGGGGCCGCTGCTCCGCGGGACGCCGGTGCCCGGCACGCACGGCTCCCGTGGCGCGTGGGGACCTCCCGCGAGGCCAGCGCTGCCGCGGGCGGCCACGGGGCTCGGGCTCCCGGGGCCACTCACCACCAAAGACGCCCTCTTCCTCCAGCACCATCTCGCAAGCGTAAAACTGCAAGACGAGAAGAGACCCTCAGCCCCGGCCAGGCTCCTGCGTCACTTGTGCAGGGTGCAGACCAAGGCCCCCAGTGCTGCAGGTGACTGTCGTGTTCCCAAGCGCTGCAACATTTGCTTTTGGCTCAGTTGTTTGTTCTGGCTAAGAAACCACAAACTTCCAGTTTCAGGAGCAGCACGAAGGCAGGAGAGCTGCACTGGGAGCCTATGGCGGTGACTGGCGAGAGGCGCAGCCAGACTGACCTTCTGGGGGCTGAAGATGATCTTGTACTTGCGGCTCCTCCCTGACATCTTGTCGGCGTTGACGATATCTGCAGGGGAGACCCGCGTTAACCGGACCCAGAACCGCTCAGAGCCCTCCCGTGCGGCAGGGCCTGCGCTCCCAGCAGCTCCCGCCAGGAAGGGAGCCGGGAGCAGGGCCCGGGCGGCCGGGCTCCGGAATGTCCCCGCGGCCACGTGCCCCCCGTCACTCACCAGCGATGCTGCGCATGGTCCGGATCCGCGGGCGGACGAGGAAGCAGAGCCTGGCCGCAGAGCGACAGCTGAGGGAGCCGGCCCCGCGCCGGGACCGCGGGGGCCCCGCGCCGCCCCGTCCCCAGCCCCGGCGCGGCGGCACTCACTGCTCGCAGGCGCTGGCGGCCGGGCGGCCCTCCACCTTGTACAGCTTGTCCACGTCGTGTTGCTGCGGGCGGCGGGGCCGTGAGCGGGGGCAGCGGGAGCCCCGCGCCGCCCCGGCCCCCGCGCTACCTTGAGGATGGAGACGTTGGCGATGCGGTCCAGGGGGCTCATGAGGTCGGCCTCGATGAACAGGTCCTTCCTGCCGGGGAGCTGCCGCGCGGGGGCACCCGTGGCTGCGCCGGCACCGCCAGCCCCGGCCCCTGCGCGCCCCGGGCGGCTCCGCTCCTGCAGGCCCTGCCCCATGGCGCCCCACGGACTGCGCCCCCTGCCCCATGGCGCCCCACGGACTGCGCCCCCCGCCCCATAGCGCCCCACGGACTGCGCCCCCCCGCCCCATGGCGCCCCACGGACTGCGCCCCCCCGCCCCATAGCGCCCCATGGACTGCGCCCCCCGCCCCATGGCGCCCCACGGACTGCGCCCCCCCGCCCCATAGCGCCCCATCCGGCGCCCCCGCGGCCCCGGGCGCTGCCCGCGGCGCCCCCGCACCTGCTCCAGCAGGTAGATGAGCTGGTCCCGCGCCAGCCGCTTCAGGAGGCCGAAGTCGGGCGGCTCCGGCGCGTCGCGGCGCGCGGCGAGCGCCATGGCGGGCGGCGGCGCTCCGGAACGCGGCCGCGCGCCCCGCCGGACCCACCCGGAACGCGGACCCGCGCGCGCAGGAAGTGGCCGTCGCCACGGCAACCCGCGCGGAAGCGGAAGTGCTCCCCCAAGGACACAGGAGGCGGAGGGCGGCTCGCCCGTTCGTGGCCCGTTTATTGCCCGTTCCGGCCCGTCGCGGCCGCTCAGAGCCGCTCCCCGCGCGCCGCCAGCTCCGTGTCCAGCGCCGCCTCCAGCGCCGGGCTCGTCCCGCGCAGCCCGCGCGCCACGCGCGCCGCCCACCGGAAGTACTCCTGCACGCGCTCCTCCGGCCAGTCTGCGGGACAGCCGTCACTTCCGGCACCGGCCCGCGGCACGCCCGTCCCCCCCGGGCCCCGCGGCCGGCCCCGCCGTTCCGCCGTTCCGGTGCCGGTACCTGCGGGCGGGCGGCGCCGCAGGTCGCGCAGGTTGTGCAGCTTGTCGGCCAGCAGCACGAGGCGGGCGCGGGCGCTGCAGCCGGGCGCGCGCTCCTCGCGCAGCCGCTTGCGCTCGGCCGCGGGCAGCGCCTTGTCGTCCGTGAGCTCCTCCACCACCGCGCGCACGGCCGCGCCGAAGCGCCGCTCCAGCTCCGCCGCCGTGGCCGCCGTGTCCTCCAGCGTGTCGTGCAGCAGCGCCGCCTGCGCCGGGACGGGCAGCGCGGGATGGGCCGGAGCGAACGGGACGGGACTGGGACGGGGGGCCGGAGCGAACGGGACGGGGTTGGGACGGGGGCCCGGGCGGCGGCGCCTCACCTGCAGCACCACCGTGTCCGTCACGCCGGCCTCCTGCGCCAGGATCCGGGCCACGGCTGCGGCCAGAGGGGGCCGTGGCGGCGGCGGCCTCCCCATCCCGCCCCAGGGCAGGGCCCCGCGCGGGGGATCCCGGCGCAGGACGGGGGGTGCAGGGACCGCGGGGTGCGGGCACCGCAGCGGGACTGGGACCAGGGCAGGACGGGATCCCGGGGCAGGACGGGGATCCCAGGCGCTCATTCCCACGCTGGGCAGCACTTTGGGATGGGAGAGGGCCCCGGGGCAGGACGGGGGTCGAGGGCAGCGCACGGGGACAGGGTGGGCAGGGGGCACCGCTCCGGGACGAGGGGCAGCCCCGGGCGCTGTGTGGGGCAGGGCCCCGCTCCAGGACCGTGGTCGGCACGGGGGGCCCAGGGCCCCTTCCCAGCTGGCGCTATGGGATGGGGCGGGCAGCGCTCCGCGGCACGAGGGGGCCCAGGGCTCTTCCCAGGGCGCAGGCGGCGGGAGGGATCCTGGGGCTCCTTCCCAGGCGGGCGCCGCTCCGGGACGGGACGGGGACCGGGACGGGACGGGGACCGGGACGGGACGGGGGTCACGGGGGGTGATTCCCGGCGCTCGGGACGGGGCTCGGAGCCGCGGCAGGTCGGGAGTCGCGGAGGGCCGTTCCCGGGCGCGGGCGGCCGCACCGATCGGGTGGTTGATGTAGGGGGTGCCCTCGGGGTCCTTGCGCCGCTGCCCCTTGTGCTTCTCGGCCGCGAACTCGGCGGCCTCCAGCAGCCGCGCGGCCTCGGAGCCCATGGCGGCGCGCGGGGGGGCGGGTCGCGGCGCGACGACGTTTATTGCGGCAGCCGGAACAGGAGGCGCCCGTCGGGGCCCCGCACCTCGCGCCCCGCGCCCGCCCCGGCCCCGGCCCCGGCCCGCGCCGCCGCCCGCGCGTCCTGGCGCTGCGCCCGCCGCGGCGCGGGGCTCCAGCGGCTCCGCAGCACCCGCCGCGCCTCCTCGGCGCTCACGCCGAAGCCCCGCGCCAGCCGCTGCAGCGGCCACTCCTCGGGCAGCTCCCGCCGCAGGAACCTGCGGGACACGCGCCCGTGAGCGGCGGCGGCCCCGGCCCGGCCCGGCCCGGCCCGGCTCGGCTCAGCCCGGCTCTCACCGCATCTGCTCCATGGCCTGGCGGCTGAGGCTCCGCTCCGGCGCCGCGCCGCGCTCCGGGCCCAGCTCCCGCCGCAGCCGCTGCAGCCGGGCGGCCCGGCGCCGCCTCCGCTCCCTGCGGGCACCGCGTGAGCGCCGCGCGCTGCCGCCCCGGCCCGGCCCGGCCCGGCCCGGCCCGCACCTCTCCTCCGCCTCCTCCAGCGCCGTGTCCGGCTGCTCCGGGTCCCCGTCCCCGTCCCGCGCTGCCGCCGCCCGCCGCGGAGCCCCCCCGAGCAGCGCGGCCCCGCGCAGCCCCCGCCGCAGCAGCAGCGCCGCCGCCGCCGCCATGGCCGGCCCGGCCCCGCCTCCCCCCGCCGCTCCGGGGCCGCCGGGGACCAGCGGGGAGGAGCCGGGAGCCGCGACCCGGCCCCGCGCCCCAGGGGGACAGACCCCGCTCCGGGCTCTGCCCGGGGGACGGGCCCGGCGGGGAGAAACCTCCACGGCGAGGGCCGGCAGAGCCCCCGGGGCAGCGGCGCGACGGGGGCACCGGGGCTGCTCCGTGCGAAGGGGCAACCGCAGAGGGCAGCGGCCGGGACTCCCTGCGCACGGGGGCTCCTGGCCGGGCAGCGTCGCCGCCTCCAGCCCCGAGGGGTGTTTTAGCCCAACTCTGCCATCATCCCAGACAAGCCCAGGGGCATCCTCAACTCCTGGCACTCAGCGGCTTTCCAGAGTTTGCCACGATCCAGAACGTGTCAGACCCAGCGCCAATGAGAACCACAGACAGGTCTTTGCTGGGCACTTTTGATCGAACACAAGGACACACATTTCAACCGACACCGATGGGAGCGGAGAGCGCGGCCGGCAGGAACGGTCACTCGAGCGGGGCCCTCGGGAGGGCGCAGGTCCGAGCGCGGGGCCGGGGCTCAGATCGAGCACTCGCAGCCCCCGCTCTTGCTCGTGTCCCCGGGGAAGCGCTGGCCTCTCACCTGCAGCACGTGGCCTTCGGGGCCGGCTGTGGCAGCGGCCAGCGCCGCTCGGCTCCGCACGCAGCCTGCGTCGCGCGGCCGCAGGCAGCGCTGAGTCCCGGCGTGCTCGTGGCAGGGGACGCTCTGGCCCCGCACCCAGAGGGAGCCCAAGGCGGCAGGGCAAAAGCTGGTCCTGGCGGGCAGCTCGGCCTTGGCGGGAGCCCTGTGCGTGATCTGCGGTCCCGAAGCGCGGCCCGCGCCGCCCAGCAGCGAGAGCGGGATGAGCGTCATGAGCGCGGGGGCCTCCTGTGCCCGGAGCGGGGCCCGGGGGAGCTGCAGGGAGAGCAGGGGCCGCGCTCAGCCCCGCGCGCGGGGATGGCAGGGAGCGTCTGCGGAGAGGCCTCCGCTACAGTGCAGAATTCACTGAAGCACTTCTTAAATGTAGGTATTATTATACACTTGCCCTCTTTCCACTTCCATTCAGCCCCTCTCTGTTCTGTGCTCCTTTACCAAGCTCCTGGCATGTTAGTGCTCACAGCTACTAAGAGCATCCCCAGCAATCCCCTTTACTTAGCTAGAATGAAGGACTAAAATGGCACTAGCCAGCTAAGGAGCACCTGAGCACGAGGGACATTAGTGCCCCGGAGATGCTGCGTGCCGGCAACCGCCGTGCCCAGAGGGCAGCTTTGGTGCAGGGAAGGGCACCCTGCGCTCTGCCCTCACGCGCCGCCAGGACGCTCTGGCCGAGGCAGCTTGGGCTCTCGCGCAGGCGACCGGCACGTGCCAGGGCGCCCGTTTGCAACGGGAGAGAAAGCTGCCCCTACGAAGCCCCGGGGTCCTCCCTGGACCCCGTTTAACTCAGCCCCACCACAGGCGCTCAGCGCCCAGGACTCCTCCCTCGCGCGGCCGCCTCGGGCTCCCGGGGTCTCCCTACGGGATCTGTTACCTGGCTCTGGGCGACAACGGTGCAGGAGCTGTTTGCTGCTCTGCCAAGCGGGGGGATCAGCCACGAGAGCTGATCTACGATGCCGAGACTTCGGATGAGCTTTTCACGCTGCATAAGAGCCTTTACTCTTTTCTGCTCCTCCTTTTCCACAATATCCTGGGGCAGCATAGAGTCATACTGCATTTGTTGCTGCATCTTCGGAAAGAAACACCTGTGTTACAGCCAGGTTGAAGCCACAGGTAATGCACAAGAGAGAAAAAGCTGCAGGCTGCACTAGGGAGGCCTAGAGAGAATTAGGGACGTCAGGGTGGAGTGGGGAGAAGGTCCCCGTGGGAAGCGCAACACGGAATGGGCAATAGTGGTGACCACAAGCATCTCCCAGCACAAGCTATCAACTAATCACACTTCATGAACGGGGGTCCCACCCTGCAGTTCTGCTCCTCGGGAGATACCCACGGGTCCATCTGGAGCCACATGCCTGCCCTTGAGAGCCCCACGGACCAGCGCTGAGGATGGGGAAAAGGCACCTTTCTGTCCCACATCCTGGTGCTTCTGTAGATGGGCTGGGTTGCAGGAGCTCCGGTTTTGTTGCGGGTCTGGGATTTGTCCCCAGCTGACTCTCCTTGCAGGGTTTCTTTTCTCTCCTTTTTCTTCTTCCCAGTAAGAACTTCCCACTCTTCCTTCTTCAAGCGGATCTCCTCCAGCTGCTGCCTGCCACAAAACACCAGTCTTGGTCACTGAAAAGCTGCAGAGAGTTCGGTTCAGGGACATTATCCTACAGCCAGAAGCTTTGTAGGGAGTAGAGACCATAATGGAAGTTGCCAAGAAATGGGCTGGGACTGGTTTTGAAAGAGATTCTTAGCTCGGTCGGAAGTGCTCTTGAATTAGTTTGTGCCACCACAAAGGTGGAGGCCACGTGCAGCAGAGCGCCTCCAGAATCCCCAAATCCCTGGAATACTGCCCTTGCCTCCCAAGGACGCCGGCCATCGGAAGCGCCTCCGCCATGGTGACACAGCACAGGCAGACCCCCCTCCTCCAGCTCTCACCATCTCTCTTACGGCTCTTAAGCAACAGAAAGAGCCATTTCCCAGGAGGGATCAGAAGCGAGCAGCATTCATGCCATCCCTACAGGGCAGGCATCTACCTGGCACACTGCTCTCGTGCTTTAGTGGCTGCTGTTTCCTGGAAGAGGGAGCCGCTCTGCTTGAAGAAGGGCTCGTACTTGTCCGTTCCATGTGCCGGGTAGATGCGCCGGAAGCCTCCCAGGTGGGAGTCCTCGTACTCCTCGGCCCGCGCCAGCCACGCGGCCTGGCTGCTCTCCAGCTCCTCGCGCCTGCGGAGCGGGAGCAGACGCAGGGGGAGCCGCCGGAGCCCCCGGCTGAACCCGCTGCAGAACGAGGGGCCCGGCCGCCGCTGCCCCCTTCCCTTCCCTTCCCTTCCCTTCCCTTCCCTTCCCTTCCCCGGGGCTCCCTGCGGGGACGCGCCGCTCCTCCCGCTCCCTCCTCTCCCGGACGAGGTTCTCGGCTCTCTGCCTGCTGCGCGGCTCCCGCCCTGCCCCTCAGCCTCTGCGCAGCACTAAACCAGTCTGCAGAAAACTTCACCCAGGAGCTGCCTCTGGAAGGAGCGCGCGCTGCGCTGCTCCCAGCTCTGCGGGCCTGGAGCAGCCCGGGCTGCAGGGACGCGCAGGGCGCCGGGCAAACGCGCTCGGCCTCCCCAGCCTGCAGCTCTCCCAGACTCCCTAACGGCAGAGGGAGCTGCAGGGAGCTCCGGCATCTCCCTGCACGCCAGGAAAAGCCGGAGCGCGGGCTCGGCTAGCCTGGCCTCGAGAGGTCGTGTGGATTGATCAGCCGTGAAGGGAATGCAGACAAAGGAGGGCGGGAAGGCCGCAGCCCTGGAGAGCGGCCGTGCTCTGGGGGAGGCCGGGGCTGCGCCAGGCGTCACCGCGAGCCCAGCACCGCGGGGCCGGCAGCGCCCCCAGCTCCGCACCCACGAGCCCGTCCCGGGATGCGGGTGGCCCGGGCTGGCCCTTTGCAGGCCGCAGCGCCACAGCTGCTGGGAGCTCTCCTTGTTTTTGGCCTGCCTCAGCTTTCCCAGCTTTCCCAGCAGCAGGATGGGGCAGAGCAGTACCTGGATGCTCGGGCAGCGTGGTGGGCCTGGAGGAGCCGCTCCTTCACCCGCTGCTTGTCCTCCTCCAGCACCTTCCTTTTGTCACAGGCATGCACGTTTATCAGGTTGATGGTATCAAAGAGAAGAGCATCCTTCACTTCACGGTCCAGGTGGGAGTCCGTGGTGAAGCTGGGAGAGTGATTCACCTGCAAAACAAGGGGCTGATCTGAGCTGGGGACACGGAGCCGGCCCACGGCACGGCGCGCTCGGCGCCCCACGCTCCCCAGCCGCCCCTGCCCTCCCCGTCCCTGCCGCAGCGGCGCAGGCAGCCGCGGAGCTGCGGCGCAGGGAAGCTCCCTGCTGTTACGGAGTGGGAGAGGGAACAAGACCTCAGACCTGCTGAGCTAGGCTTGCTTAGCCTGCAGGTTGCTTGGCCACTTGTCTTCCCAGCCTGTTTAACTTTGAGCCACCTTGTTCACATTTTAATCAACCTTAAGCAAGTCCTGCCCATCCCACAGCTCTTTGTTCCAGCGCTTCCCACAGACGAGCTATTGGCCCTCGGCTATCTGCCGTTTCCCGAGCGGTTTCAGCGCAGCAGGAGAATCCTTCCTCACCTCTAGCAGCCACGGTTTCAGCTTTCTATCTAGCAAAATATCAAAACCCAGTATCTCAAAGCAGGCACAGCCAGTAGTGTGGTTAGGAAAGCAGCTTTGGTAATTGTGCTTCACAACGGGGTGAGCTGAAATAAGGGTCTTTATAACAATATCTTCAATATCTTCCCAGAGTTTCTTTGTGTTGTAGCTGTTATCCATCATCCAGGCGTTCAGGGTGGACAGTTTCCTGTGCGGAGGACAGAAGATGATAAGAGCTGACCTATGATTCCACATTTTCCCCAAGAAAGAATGAAGTAAACGAGTGTCCCAAATGCAGCTTTCCTGCAGGATGTGCACGAGGAGTTGTAGCATCTAGAAACGACAATACCTCTTACTGCCCACTGTGTCATCCCGGACGAAGTTTTCGTTATGTTTATTGATAGAGTAATTGGTCAAATGCATGCAGATATCGTCCTGAGAGAGGAACCGCAAGAGACCTTCATTTATTCTTAACTTCAGAGCGCAAACAGAAAAACAGCCCCCGAGTCCCACAAGTACTAACTAATCCCGTGACGACCTCGCCCGGCGCTGCCGCTTCCCGCAGCAGCAAGGAGTTAATCCTGCCGCGGCTCCCGGGGGAAGGGAGCCCCGTCCTCCCTCCTCTGGGGCCACGCGCTGCACAAAGGCCATCCCGGCTGGGCCTCGCCAGTAAACAAGGGAGTTCTCTGGGCAGACGCTGCAGCAAATTACTCTTTTTCCTTTATTCACGGAAAGCAGAGGAGCTCTCTGCGACATGCACACGCTGGAGGGAAAGGGCATTTCCATGAGCACTCCTGGGTGAGTGGGGAGACGGGGGGAAGCCCAGGGTAGCTCCTGCCGGACACCATGCGCGCTGGGGACGCAGGGAGCAGCCCTGCAGCCCCTGGGACCTGCAGCACGGACCCTGCCGACGGGCACACGCACGGCCGCGCATTCCCGCCCCGCTTCCCGCCCCGGCGCTCCCGGCTCCGGCCGTTCTGCTACCACCAGGCCATCCCCAGCTCCCTCTCCCGCTGCCCGTGGGACGAGGAGGGACACAGAGCCCGGGTGGCTCATGAAGGGGAGCAGCAGCAGCGTCCAGAGACCCCGGGGAATCTTTGTATCTTTGTCCTTGGAGATTTTCAAGACCCAACTGGACAAAACCTGGAGCAACCTGATCTGAATTCGGTGTCAACCCTATTTTGAACCGGGGTTGGACTGGAAATCTTCCAAAGTTGTCTCCAGCATAAACAACTCTACGATTCTGAGGTAAGGCCAGTGAACAGCCCAACTGCAGGACCAGGGAATCTCTGTCTTGCAAATACTCCCGAAAAGCCTTGTGTGAAGAGAAGCTACAGAGAGAGGGGAAGACAAGAGCTAGGAAACCCACGAGCCCGACTTTCCAGGGTCTGGAATGCCCCTTGGACAAAATAGTGGCTAGAACCTATGAATACTAGTGTGAGTTTCATGGAAACTTCCCTTTTTTACCAGGTTGTTGCTGCTGGGCTCGATGTACCTCATGGTAGCAAACCGGGCTAGCCCCTCCTTGTAGACAAATACCTTCAGCGGGTCACAGGAGGTGACCAGCACATAGACACGCATGTCGAACTTAAAGCCATCGATAAGGAAGGGCTGTGAGACAAAAGGCAGAAACGGGAATGAGATGGGAAACGGTAGGTGCGACGGCACGGCTCCGCGGCGAGGCCCAGGCTGAGCCTGGGAGAAGCCGGGCAGAGGAGACGAGGAGGAGCTGGAGTCTCACACGCACTGCAAGACAGTCCCTGTTACCTTAGAGATATATTGCTGACAAATCATATGCTCTCCGTGCTTGATATCCTTCGCGTTACGTGTGATGAAGATTCCTCTGCCCTGGCAGCCGCTGTCGGGCTTGCAGATGAATGTTCTGTTTTTCCTCACACGAGTATAGGTCTGGAAATCCCCGTAGCTACAGAACGAAACAGTGACTGTTAAAAGCCTTAAAACAAAACAAAACACCAACCCCTGAACTCTTGTATAGCATTTAGATACTCCAACTACGGTGCTGCGGGCCTGTACAGACCAAACTTCTACAGCAGAGGAATAGTACAGTGTTTCCTGATTCATGCCATTATAAATCAGTCCATTTGCAACCTGACAGGACCTCCAGGGCCCAACACGTGGTGGCACCTCTCCACCCCTGCCAGGAGGTTCACAGGAAACAGCCACCACTCCTCACTCGGGAACAGGTAAGGTTTGGGCTCTGCTGCAGCAGAGATCCAGAGAAAACAAACAAGCTCCGACTGCAAAGGAGGAAGGAGTCGAGTTTGTAGAGCACTTTCGTCCTGACTCATCAGCAAACAGGGCAGAGGCCACGGTCGGAGCGGTCAGAACGTTCCAGGCAGGGTGCAAAGGCTCCCGGGGAAGGCTCACGCCCTGGGCCAGCTGGTTGCAGAGCTCATCTCCAGCTTCGAGGAGCGCCCAGGCGCCAGAAACAACCTCCCTGCAGCAGCACTGCCCGTCCCGGGCACCACGTCCAGGAAAGAGGTAGGCAAACAGGATAAATTCCAGAGGACAGTGCCAAGAGGAATCAAATTCCAGGAAATGTAGCTTGGAGAGAAAGAAGTAGGTTTGTTTTCTCTAGAAATGAGAAGATTGAAAGGACACATGACAACTGCCTTCCAATACAAAACACACTACTAGCAAAACACAGCAAACCACTGTTCTACAAGGCCGGCGCAAACGGGACGTTCTGCGGCGCTGGCATGTCAGCACAGATGTGTCAGGTGCCTCTAACCAAAGCAGAGTCAGGCTGTAGAACAGGTCACGAAAGCCCTTCTCTGAGGTTTTCAGGTCACAGTAAGGAAAACCCCTGTAGGGAATGTCTAGGAATAGCTATCGTGGCTCCTTCCAAGCAGCTCCGGCTCTTCCCATCGCCCTCGCTGCGGGATCAGGGCCCCGGAGCAGCCGCCCCGCAGCCCGGGGCAGCTCGCACAGACCCGGCCTGGCTCGGCAGGGCCTGCCCTTCCTGCCGCCCTCCGCGCTGCCGGGGCGGACGCAGGTCCCTGTCCCCGTCCCGGGCGCTCCCCGGCTGCAGGGGGCTCGTGCAGGGCTCCGTGGCCACCTCGGCTGCAGCCAGCCCTGCCCTTGGCCTTCGGGGCTGTCTCCCGGGCTTGGCCCGGTTCAGCCTGCAGCCGCCTAAGCAGGGAGGCAGGCGCTCCAACCCCATGCACAGGACTAAGGGTGTGTGAGGTAGAAGCATGGACAAGAACATCCAGGGAATTCCAGGGCAGCTTACGGAGGCCCAAACCGAGATAGGAAACCTCAGAAGGTTTCACCCACAGCCTGGCTGTCAACTACAGGGGTTACCACTTCCTAATTGCCCCCTCCCTGCTGTCTGCTGCATTAACGGGTACAACTCACTCGGCTGGCAGGCACCAAGTACGAGGAAAAATATTGTATTCCTTGGGGAAGAGTTTGAGCATGCGGTTAAGATTGCGAGCCAGCAAGTCCTTGCGGCAGATCTCCGTCATGCCTGGAAAATGGTTGATTTTCTGAAAGAGGCGCAGAAGAAAAACAGCATCAGCAAAGGCGCAGCAGCCGCGACCCTCGAGCGAGGGGAGCCAGCGCGTGGAGAAACAGCAAAGCCACCGGAGCAGGGGCCGGCGGCCGCCTCGAACGACTGCTGAGGAACACACTATGCGAGAGCTGCTTTATCTGAACTTCATCACTTTGACTTATCTGCCCATTCCACCCAGCCCTGCAGCTCTTCCTCCCTAGAACATCACTGTTTCAGGAAGGGAGCAGTTTTTTCAGCAAGAAACATTTATTTCGTGCTAAATTAAAAGGGTTGGCAGCTTTCCAATTCACGCTGCTAACCGCCAAACTGTGGCTGGCGGCACCGTGTCAGAAACAGAAATGAAGAAAGGGCTTGTGAACCTCCCCACTCTGGACCTGCTGCAGACAAGGAGGGGATATGGGAGCTAATTCTGGACACTTGTTCCGTTCTGCAACAATATGGTCCATTAATGACCCTCTGTCTCATCCTCCTTTCCAAGCTCTTCCCGCTGGGCTCCCTTTCCATGGAGGGGTATTTACCTGAAACCGCTTCATCTCCATGACACGCTCCAGAGAGACCGAGTAGTCCGTCCAATATATTGTCCACTCCTCATTTTCTCCCACTTCTTTCAGCCCGCAGTTTTGTGCAGCTCGCCGCACTGCACCAAAAAGAGCGGATCAGAAAGGGCACCCCGGGGCAGGCAGAGCCTTTGAACCCCAGGGGTTGTTACACCTGCAAAGTGACAGGGGACAGGACCGTGCAGCGAGCCCCCCTCTTCCGCTCTCGTGGATGGAAGGACACTGGGACCCTGAGGGGACACGACCTTAAGCTGGCTACGGCCACCACGAGCCGTGACCGCAGGCCCCGGGCAGCCTCGGGCACTCCTGGAGCTGGGGCAGGCTCCAGCCCACGGGCACCACGGGCACACGGAGCTCTGCAGTGCCCCCGTGCCAGCTCCACATCGAAGGCTGCTTGGCAGCAGAACGCACAAGCTCTGGAGCAGGAGGCTGTTACCGGGATGAGCCGTTCTGACTTTGGCCTCTTCCCAAGCTGCGGAGGGGATCATGGATAGGCACAGCTACGTGACCGGAGCAGCTCAGCCAGAACACACAAAAAGGGCAGCTCAAGGCCAGAAACTTCCCTCTTCCTAGGCACTTACAAGGAGGTGGCCATACCTGAATAATCAATAGCTTATTTCTTATTGATAGTATCGAGCCCCCGCGGCAGCAGAGCGTCGCTGCAGGGCCTTGGCAGCGCCCTGCGGCCCAGCCTGGCGGGTGAGCCCGGCTCTGCTCCGGCCCTGCCGCCGCTCCGGCCCCTCTGCCCACCCGTCCCCAGCCGGCGCCGGGCCCCGCGCAAGCTCCGCGCCAGCCGCCGCGCTGGGCCCAAGCGGATCCACAACGCCGGGACGCTGGCGCTAGCGGGCTGGCTAATAACACCCGTCAGAGGCAACGAGCCTCTTCTCTGGGGACACAGCTCACGCAGGCAGAGAGGGCAAATGGGGGAAGGAAAGAGCCGCCCAGAGCCTCCCACTGGAGGAGGCCGGCAAGAGGGGTCCTCCTCCATGACCTGTTCCGAGTTAGACAAGCCCCTACCCGAGCCCTCCCCTTTAGTTGTTCTGGCCATGGCAAAAGAACCCGGGAGGCAGCTCTCTGGGTCACACAGAGGCGAGCGCCGGGGGGAGGCTGCGAGGAGGCTCCGTGTCTTGTTTCTCTTTAAACCAGACACCACCTCAATCCCGAGCGTGGGGGTCCAAGCCGCTTACAAACAATAAACACGTAACGGCAGCTACGCAGTGAGGTCTGTGCTGTGCGCAGCCCAGCGCTCGCGCAGGCGCTGGGTCTGAGAGGGCACCCGTCACCCTGCGGACTCACCGCTCTCGTACTTGCAGCTGGTCAGGTTGATGGACGCAGTGCTGGGATTGAAGAAGATGGAAAGAGGGAAAGAGCTTCAGCAGGGCAGCGAGACCCCCCGCAGAGGGGTGAGGAAGCAGCGCCGCGTGCCCATGTGTAAGCGCCCCTGCACGGACACCCAGCACGGGCTCGGCAACACGGGGCAAGGTGGCCCCGAACCCGGGCTCCATCACCGGCACTCCACGCTCGGAAGCGCACGGACAAGCTAAGGGACGGGTTAAGGGAACGGAGCCTCCTCTCCGGTTCAGAGCGGCCCCAAAGCCGCCCAGGGCCCAGGCACGGGGTCACGGCCCGGCTCCCAGCAGCGCCCGCCCGGTTGGGGCAGAGGCCTCGGCCGCTCCTGCCTTCCGGCACGGACAGACAAACCAACACGGCGTGCGTGGCGACACGGGGGCTTTATGAGGGCGCGTGTGCGCACGGGTGTCCGCGCACGGGTGTCCGCGCACGGGTGTCCACGCGTGTCCCGCGGCCCCCGCACTCGCCTGCGCCGCCTCCTCCTCCTGCGGGGCTCGGGGCGGCCCGGGGGCTGCGGGCCCGGCGGCACCGCCTCGCGCGCCGCCATGGCGCCGGCTCCAGAGAGACCCCTCCCCGCGTCACGTGGGCGCCTCGCGCCGCCTGATTGGCCGGCGGCCGCCTCGCGCGTGCGCAGACGGCGACGCCGTGGGGCCAAGGGCCTCCGGGGCGACGGCGGCCGCACGGGGTCAAGACGGGCAGGCGCGAAGGCGGGCCCGGGGCGGCGTCACTCGTGCAGCAAGCGCGCCAGGTCTCGGCCGAGCTGCTCGAGCTGCGCCTCGGGCAGCAGGTGCGGGCGGATGTCGCGCAGCGCCTCGTCCTCGGTGAGGGTGCGGAAGGCGGCGGCGTCGCCCAGCGGCAGGTGCCCGGCCAGCTCGCAGAGCGCCACGGGCGGCGTGGCCGACGCGGCGGGGCCCAGCGCGGCCCGCCGGGCCCACAGCAGCACGCGCAGCCCCGCGGGGCCGCCCGCCGGCGCCGCGCCGCGTGTCGCCAGCACGTTGTAGGCCAGGCCGCGCGCCAGCAGCAGCTCCGCGGCGCGGCACACGTCCCGCGCCAGCGCCGCCAGCGCCCGCCCCGTGCTGAAGAACAGGAAGGCGGGTGCGGGCGCGCGGCGCAGCAGGAAGAGCCCCCGCGCGGGCGCCAGCGGCTCGGCGGGCGCCGCGTCCACGGGCAGCGCGCGGCGCACGTAGAAGCCGTGCAGGTGCAGGTGGTTCACGGAGGCGAAGGCGCCCAGGCTGTTGAAGCCCACGCGGAAGCCGGGGTGGGCGCTGAGCAGCACGGCGTCCAGGCCGGCGTGCAGCAGCTCGGCGCGCAGCACCTGCGGCAGGCGCAGCGCCGGCGCGGGCAGCAGCAGCACGTGGCCGCGCTCCAGCGGGCTCACGTTGATCACCACCAGCACGTGCTCGAAGGGCGCGTGGCCCGCGGGCGCGCGGCGCAGCCGGAACAGCACCTCGCCGGGGCGGATCTGCGTGAAGTTGAAGCGCTGCGGGTCGAAGGGCTGCGTGAGGCTGCGGACGGGCTGCGCCGCCCGCTTGAGCGCGGCCCGGTGCGGGTTGAGCTGCGCCACGAGGCGCAGCCGCCC
Organism: Tinamus guttatus; assembly: GCF_059628265.1. NCBI lineage: Eukaryota > Metazoa > Chordata > Aves > Tinamiformes > Tinamidae > Tinamus > Tinamus guttatus. The sequence continues at coordinate 36,927 of NW_028288988.1, read as the reverse complement.
GGGCAGCACGCGCGTCGGCAGCTCGTCCAGGCGGTAGCGGAACAGGCCCAGCTCCATGCGCCGCTGCCAGCCCTGCAGCAGCGCCCGGTCGAAGCGGGACTGCGGGTAGGCGGCCGCGCCGGGCTCGTCCGCCCAGGCGGGCCCGGGCACGATGAACTCGTCCTCGCTGTACACGAAGTCCTCGGCGGGCTCCGCGCCCGGCGGCTGCTCCGGGGAGGCCCCGTCCCCGCCGTGCGCGGCGGCCATGGCCGGAGCACCGGCTGTACGGAGAGGAACGGGGCGTGAGCGGGGCAGCCGGCCCGGCCCGTCCTGCCCCGGCGCCGCCCCGAGCCCGGCCCGTCCTGCCGCGGTCCCCGGCGCGGCCCGTCCCGGGGCGGGGGGCAGGGAGGTCCCCCCGGGTCCCCCCCGGTCCCCCCCCGTCCCCCCCGGTCCCGGGTCCCCCCGCACCTGCCCCCACGTGCGCGCGGCGGCCGCGGCGCAGGCGCAGACGCGGTGGGCGGGGCCCGGCGGGGGCGTTGCCATGGGAGCGGCGCGGGGAGGCGGAAGCGGCGCCATGGGCGGCTCGGGCAGCCGGCTGCCGCGGGAGGCCCTGCGCGAGTACCAGGTGCGGGGGGACCGGGACCGGCACCGGGACCGGGGAGAGACCGGGGGGCACCGGGACCGGGGAGAGACTGGGGGCGGCACCGGGATCCGGGAAGAGATCGGGAGCGGCACCGGGATCTGGGATCCGGGGAGAGTTCGGGACCGGCACCGGGATCCGGGAAGAGATCGGGGGCAGGGGCAGCACCGGGATCGAGGGGCGGGCTGGCACCGGCGTGGGACCGGGGTCGCTTTGGGGGCTCGAGGGGTCCGCAGTCCGGTCGTGCTCCCGGTCTCGGTTTGGCCAGTGCTGCTGACCCGCGTGCTGGGCGCTCTCCACAGGAGCTGACGTTCCTGAGCAAGCAGGAGATCCTGCTGTGAGTGCCCGGCGACCGCGCGCTGCCCCCCACATCCCCGCTCCTGCCCCAGATCCCTGCTCCTGCCCCCAGATCCCCGTTCCTGCCCCCAGATCCCCGCTCCTGCCCCCTTGGCCCCTGCTCCTGCCCCCAGATCCCCGCTCCTGCCCTGCTCCCGACTGTTCCTGCCCTGCTGCCCTTCGTTCCTTGCCAGTCCCTGCCCTGCTCCCCTTGCCGCCCTGCTCCCCGTCCCCGTTCCTGCCTCCTGCTCCCTGCTCCTGCCCCGCTCTTTGCCCGCTCCTGCCCCGCTCCCGCCGTGCCTTGGCTCCGTGCCCACCCGGAGCGGCCCGCGCGGAGGCCCTGGCCGTCCCTGGCGCGGCTCCCGGGGCTCCTTTCCCACGTTCCCGAGCCGCGGGAAGCGAGCGGCAGGCAGGGAGCCCGGCTGGGCCTCCTCCCGGGGCACAGGGGGAGGCCGGTGCCGCCCCCGCAGCCCCCGCCGCCCCCGCAGCGCCTACGCGCGGTTCCGGGAGCTGCTGCCGGCCGAGCAGAGGGAGGCCGCCCGCTGCGCCCGCCTGCCCAAGAGCCGCGTCCTGGCGCTGCCCGAGCTGCGGGTACGTGCGGGGACGGGGACGGGGACGGGGTGACCGCCGTGTGCCGCTGCCCGCCCGTCACCCCGGCGGCGCCGCCAGGCCAACCCCTTCCAGCACCGCATCTGCCGCGTGTTCTCCACCGCCGAGGACGGCAGCGACAGCCTGTCCTTCGAGGACTTCCTCGACATGCTCAGCGTGTTCAGCGACGCCGCCACCGCCGACATCAAGTCCCACTACGCCTTCCGCATCTTCGGTAACGAGCGGGACGCCTGCCCGCTGCTGCGGGGATGGAGCGCGGTGCGGAGCCGGCGGCGCCCTCGCGCACGCGGCAGCTCCCCGTCCCCCGAGCGAGGGACGGAGCTTTCCTCTCCCCACAGACTTCGATGACGATGGGACTCTGGACAAGAAGGACCTGGAGCACTTGGTGAACTGCCTGACGGGGCAGGGCGAGGAGTCGCGGCTGAGCGACGCGGAGATGGAGCAGCTCATCCAGAACGTGAGCGCTGGCAGCCGGGGCACGGCCGCGCGGGCCCGGCCGCAGCCGCTCACGGCTCCCTCCCCGGCAGATCCTGGAGGAGTCGGACATCGACAAGGACGGCACCATCAACCTCTCCGAGTTCCAGCACGTCATCTCGCGTTCCCCCGACTTCGCCAGGTACTGCCCTCCCGCCGCGCCGCTCGTCCCTGCCCATCCGCAGGGTTTCCCGGCGGCGGCTCCGGGCCCCCCTCGAGGCAGCAGGGCCGGGCTCTGCTGTCCCGTGTGCGACAGCCAAGGGACCTCGGTCCTTGCTGGCTCTCCGGGAGCCTCCTCTGCCTGGACACGTGCCCGGCGGGCACAGGCCATGCAGCAGCACGGGGCGCAGAGCCGCTCGTGTCTCCCGCAGCTCCTTCAAGATCGCGCTGTGACGGCCCCGCGGCCCTTCGCAGAGCTGCTCCTCGGCCGCTCTTCCCGTCTCCAGACATTCCTCGTGCTGCAGCGGAGGCTCCTGCTCCGAAGCAGCCCAGTGCCTTAAGCCCAGCAGTGCCTTGGAGCGCAGGCGGCCCCGCGGCGCAGCGTCCCCAGCGCCGCCCTGGGCCTTGGCTCCCCCCAGCAAAGGGCGTTTCTTTCTCAAAGCAATAACAAAAGCAATAACCTGGCCGCAGGGCACGGTGCCACGGAGCCCCATGCGCCCCGGGACCCAGCACGGAGCCTGCAGAGCCTCTCCCCGCGCTCGGGGCCTGCCGCGACTTTCTTTCCCTTTCGTTCTTTCTTGCTCTCTTCTCGTCTTTCCCCTCCCTCGTGTCCCGGCCCTGCCGCTGGCTCGGGCTCAGCGGTGGCTGCTGCTCTGTGTTCCCGACAAAGGACAAATAAAGGGCTCGAGTTTCAGGCCTGGCCTTGCTGCGGACTCGGTGTCCCCTGCGCGGGGGCGGGATGGCCGCGGCCCAGGCAGGGGCCACGGCTCCCGTGGTGGGGCAGGTCCCTCTGGGGCCACCTCCTCCTCCTCATTGCGGCCAGGCCGGTCCCAGGGTGCTCTGCTGCTGCCGCACAAAGAGCCGGGCGCTCCCAAGCAAGCGGCACAAAGGAAAATCCAGGGCAGCGGCAGCCACCGCTGCTGGGGGCTCCCGGCGGCACCGGGGGACACGGCTGCTCCCGTGGCACCCTGCACCCCGCTGGGGGCTGGGCCGTGCGGGGCGGCGGGCGGACACACTGCAAAGGGGACACAGGGACTTTATATAAAAACCACAGACGTTTCTGCACACACACAGCGGGGCGCGCGGCGCGTCCCCCGCCGCCCCCGCGACACGATTCACATTTCCGACGTACGAAAACCGGCCCGAGCACGGGCAGGCCGAGCGCAGCCCCGCGGGGCGGCGCGGGGCGTCACAGTGACGGGGCCGCGGCCGCCCGTCGCGCTGGCCGCGGGCGTCGCGGTGCTGCGGGCGCTGCGGCGGCGCCTCGACGCGGCGCGCGGGGCCGTGCCCGCCGCGCGGGCTCAGCGGCGTCCCAGGGCTGGGCTCCGGCCCCTCACACCACCGAGTCCTGGATGTCGGAGCCCAGGCGCACGCGGGGCCGCGCGCTGGCCGGCGACACCTCCACGAGGCTGTCGCGCACGTGCAGGGGCCGCTTCTCCGACTCGGAGCAGGGCCGCGCGGCGCTGCCGGCCGCGCCGTGCTCGCGCAGCGCCTGGTAGCCCTTGTGCTCCGGGGCGGCGCTGGGCAGCCCGCCGCCGTTGAGCGGGAGGCTCTCGGCCGGCTTGCGCCGCGCGGCCTCGGCCGGCTCCAGCAGCGCCTTCATGCCGGCGCCGTGCCGCCGCAGCAGGAACAGCCCCAGGAGCAGCACGGCGGCGCCGAACAGCACGCACATCACCACGAACTCGGTCCAGTAGGTCTTGGCGCGCAGGCGGGCCGCGCCGCCGGCCGCCGCGGTGCTGCGGGACGTGCTGGCCGTCTGCGGCGCGTCGCGGCCGCCCGGCGCCGCCTCCGGCACCGCCACGCAGTAGCTGGCCATGAGCTGGCGGAAACCCTCCTCCAGCGACCAGCACTCGTAGGTGCCGGCGCGCTCGGGGCTGCCCACGAGCACCAGGGCGCCGTCGGGCAGCACCAGGTAGGAGGCGTTGACGGGCGCCCCGTTGTGCGCCCAGCGGCGCGTGGCCAGGTTGGACAGCAGCTGGCAGGGCAGCGGCCGCACCGCGTTGGGCGGCAGCCGCACCGCCTGGCACGGGGCGCCCGAGGCTGCGGGGGCGGCAGCGTCGGCGGGGCTGCCGGGAGCCGCTGCCACCCGCGGCTCCTGCCCGGCCCAGGCCCCGTCCCGAGCCCCGGCCCTTCTCCATCTCACCCCCATCCCCATCCCTGTCCTTGTTCCCATCCACATCCCTGTCTTTCTTTCCATCCCCATTTCTCTCCCCATCCCCATCCCTGTCCGTGTTCCCATCCACGTCTCTGTCTTTCTTTCCATCCCCATTTCTCTCCCCATCCCCATGCCTGTCCTTGTTCCCATCCCCATTCTGTCCATGTCACATCTCCATCTCATCCCCCTCCCATTCCCATCCCTGGCCCAATCCTCATGTCTGTCCTATCTCCATCCTGTATCTGTCCCAACCCCAACTGCACCTCTATTCCTGTCCCTTTCCCCATCCCCCTCAAATTCCCATTCTCCTCCATCCCCATTCTCGTCCTCTTCCCTGTCCATCCCTTGTCCATCCCCATTCCCACCCCTATCCCCATTCCCATCATCCCCATGCATCCCCATGCCTGTCCCCATCCCAATCCTTGTATTCTCCCTCTCCGCCCCCGTTCCCATCCCCGTCCTTGCTCCCGCGCTCCCGGGACCCCGCGGGCAGGCGCTCACCTGGGGGCTGCAGCACGCGGGGCCGGGGCTGCGACGCGTTGGGCAGGCGGCAGAGCCGCTCCGTGTCCGCGCCCTCCACGTCCTGCGCCCAGAGCCTGCGACACAGGGGTCGGGGTGGCGGGGACAGCACACGGGGACGGGGGGCAGCAGGAACCGCTGCAGGGATGGGGGGCAGCAGGAACCGCTGCAGGGGACAGCGGGGACAGCACAGGGGGCCGGGGGCGGCACGTGGGGCCGGGGGCAGCACTCACTGCGCGTGCGCGCGGGGGCCGGGGGGCAGGCGGCGGCAGGCGCCCCGGCCCCACGCGCAAAAGGGGTCGCGGGCCAGCACGCACTCGCCGCAGCTGCGGTACAGGCTGCAGTTGGCGAAGGGCACCTGGGCCACGGCGTCGTAGGAGGCCGCGTAGAGCAGAGCCTGCGGGGCAGAGCGGGTCAGCGCCGCGGTGCTCCGCAGCGGGGCCGGGCCGAGCCCCCGCGCGTGCTCGTGCCTGTGGCGGGTCCAGCAGCAGCTGCAGCACGGGCTGCCCGGCGCGGAAGACGCGGATCTCCTCGATGATGTGCACCTTGCGGCTCACGCGCACCGCCTTGTGCAGCCGCCCGTCGTCTGCGGGGCGAGCGCGGCGCTGAGCGGGGCCGGCGCGGGCGGCACTGGCCCCTGCCCGCCCCGCCGCCCGCACGCACCGGTGCCCAGGAAGAGGACGTCGTAGGTGCCGCGCAGGCCCTGCGCGCGGTGCACGCCGATCTGCAGGTAGCGCACGCGGCTCTGCAGCAGCAGCGGCTGGCTCCGCACCGCGCTGTCCATCAGGAAATGGTCCTTGACGAAGTTCAGCACCCGGTCCGGCATCTGCAGCGACGAGTTGATGCGCAGGTGCCGCGTGCGGCTCGTGATGCACTGCAGGGACAGCGGCGCTGGGACGGGGCGCGCGGCGGCACCGGGGGCGCGCGGCGGCACCGGGGACACCCCGCGCCCGTCCCGGGACGAGGCACGTACCGAGCCCGGCCGCGGCTCCGGCACGGGGCTGGTGTCCGTGTACCACTGCTGCGTCTCGCGGTTCACCTCCTTGTAGAGGCCGGCGAAGGCGCCCTGCACGCTGCGCATGGGGAAGGCGCACACGGCCGAGCCGCCCAGGCCGCCCTTGCTCCTGCGGGCGAGCGCGGGCGCGTGAGGCGCCGCGGAGCCCCCGCGGCCCCGGCGAGCCCCGCGGCCCTCACCACTGCGACGTGAACACCCCGTAGAAGAGCGTCTCGCGCCAGCGCTGCTCTCCCGGCGTGAGCGCGAAGACGCCCCGCAGCACGTTGAAGGGGAAGCCGTCGTCCGGGTGCGAGCAGAGCAGCTGCGCCTTCAGGAAGGTCGTCCAGCGCCGCTGCAGCACGCGCTCGCCGCCCTGGTCCCCCTGCAGCGCCGCAGCGTCAGCCCCAGCCCGCAGCGGGGACCCCAGCAGCCCCCGGCCACCCCGACAGCAGGGCCAGGCAGGGGGTGCAGCGGCGGGGATGCAGGGGGGCAGAGGATGCAGTGGGGGGGTTGCAGCAAGGTGGGGGGGATGCAGCGAGGCGCAGGGGTGCAGCGAGCTGGTGCTGCATCCTGGGCCGGGCGCTGCCAAGCCGGGACCTTGCAGCAGTTGCCAGCAGAGGCCGATCCCTTCCCAGGGCTACGGGATGCGGTGGGACAAGGGCAGGCGGGATAGAGGGGCCCTCCCCGGGCCCCGCTCGCCGCAGCCCCACCTTGCACACGCGGGCGATGCGTGACACGATGGTGTTCTCAAAGTAGTCGAACTCCTTGCCGGTCTCGCTGAAGAAGAAGTAGATCTTGTCGTCGTCACCCTCGGGGTTGCCCGCGGGGAGGCTCTCCCGCAGGTAGGCTGAGCCCACGAAGACGGGGTCTGGGGGCACAGGCACCGTGAGCACCGCGCTGAGCGCCCGAGGCTCCGCGACGGCTGCCACGGGTGTGCACAGCCCCCAGCCTGCATGCACAGCGCCTGTGCTTCATGCACAGCACCATGCCTCATATGCATCCATCCTGCATGCATCTTGCATGCACAGCACCTGTCCTGCTCGCGTGGTGCCCATCCCACATGCGCCATCCCACACATACCACAGCCAACGCGCTTGCACAGAGCCTGTCCTGCACGCACGTGCAGCACCTCTCCCACGCTCACACGCCTCCCACGTGCACGGGGTCCGTCCTGCACCCGCCATGCGCCTCCCCGCTGCAGGCAGGCACTGCCCTGACCCGCACCAGCCCCTGCCAGTTAAGGGAATTCTCCGCACCCTGCAGCCAGTTGAGGGAATTCTCTGTCTTGAGGGAGATGCGGCTCTCCTGGCTCCGGTAGATGGTGGGCTCGTTGCCCTGGAAGTTGCTGACGGTGCCAGCGTAGAGCTCGCCATCTGCGGGAGACGAGTGCCCGCTGGGACCCGCTGCGGCGCCTGCCCGGCTGCAGCGCGGCGCCCCGGCACGGCGAGCCTTACCGACCATGACGGCCGTGGACTTGTACTCAGGGTCGAAGGGGCAGCGGCCCTTGCCGTCCTCCAGCAGCGGCTTCCCCGACGCGTCCCGCTCCAGGCTGAAGCTCTGCACGTCCTGCAAGGCGAGCGGTGCTGAGCAGCGCCGGGGCCGCCCGTGTCCCTGCGGCCGGCCCGGCCGGAGCGCGGCCGGCTCACCACGTAGGCGCAGGCGGGGCTGAACGCGCAGGTGCCGCACGTGTACAGGTGGGTGCTGTTGAGCCGCAGCAGCATCTTGATGTAGTTGTGACAGTCCCGCTGCGGAGAGGCGGAGGAGCGCGCTGAGCGCGCGGCCCCAGGCTGGCCCGAGCCCGGCCCCGGCCCCGCCGCGGGGCTCACCTGCGGGTCCTTGCCCTTGAACACGCACTGCCTCTTCTTCTCGGTGTCCGCGCTCCAGGGCAGCTGCAGAGAGCCGCGGTCAGCGGGGCGGCCACGCAGCTCCCATGTGCGGCACGGTGCCCGCGGTGCAGCACGCACGGCATGGGGCGCACGGCGCAGCGCACACGGCATGGGGCGCACGGCACAGCGCTCATGGCATGGGGCGCACGGCACAGCGCACACGGCACGGGGCACACGGCACGGGGCTCATGGCATGGGGCGCACAGCGCAGCACGCACGGCATGGGGCGCACGGCACGGCGCTCATGGCATGGGGCGCATGGCGCAGCACGCACGGCACGGCGCTCATGGCATGGGGCGCACGGTGCAGCACGCATGGCACGGGGCGCATGGCATGGGGCGCATGGCGCAGCACGCACGGCACGGCGCTCATGGCATGGGGCGCACGGCAAGGCGCTCATGACACGGGGCGCACGGTGCAGCGCGCACGGCTGCGCGGGGCTGCACTCACCCTGCGGACCAGCGGCCCCGGCTCGAAGCGGCTGGTGTTGACGGCCAGCAGCACCTCGCGCGCCCCCAGGTAGAGGGTGCCGCCGTCAGGGCTCAGCAGCAGCGCCGTGACGTTGGTGACGCCGGGCGCCTCGAACCGCTGCACCGCCCGCTCGGGAGAGTCTGCCGAGGGAGAGCGGCAGCGTCGGCCGCAGCCCCGCGCAGGGACACGTCCCACAGTGCCTGTAGCCACGCGGCAGCCCGCAGCACGCAGGGCCTCGCAGTGCGTGGCCTTGGGGCACGCACGGCTCCGCGGTGTGCACAACTGTACAGTGCATCGGGCCTTGCAGTACCCGTCCTTGGGGCATGCATGGCTCCGCAGCAGGCACGGCTGTACGGTGCACAGGGCCTTGCAGCGCCCGGCCTCGGGGCTCCGCGGTGTGCACGGCCCCAGGGCGCACACAGCCGCATGCACGGGCGGGTGCAGCTGCAGAGCCCCGGGCTGCTCCTGCAGCTCGTGTCCTCGGGGCTCTCCCTGCGGCTGCCCCACGGCAGCTCCGCACACTTGGCCCGGGACGCACTGCGGTGCCAGGTACAACACACGGTGTCCGCGTCCCCAGCAGCAGCCAGGGCCAGGGGCAGTGCGGGAGCCTGGCAGTGCAGGAAGCGCCCAGCAGACCCCAGGGCGCATCGAGACCCACCCAAAACTCCTGCTCCAGCCACAAAAACAGGCAGGAAGCAGGTTTGGGATGGGGCTGGGTTGCTCGCAGCTCTCTCGCCGTTGAGCGGGGCCAGGGCTGGCACATGCGGGTCAGGCACATGTTGCATCGCGCCGCTGGTGAGTGGCGCACGGCCCCGGCATTGCCCGGGGCAGCGTTGGCACTTGCATCGTGCCTGGGAAGTTCTCCAGGAAGAACCCTGGGAATTGCCCTGGGAAACACGCTGGGAAGTGAACCCAGGGCTGCCGGTGCCAGGGAAGAGCCCCAGGCGCAGCTCCCCTGCACGGGCAGGAGGCCGGCGGTGCCACCGCTCACCTGGGCGGCGGGTGCGTGGGCGGCCGGGCCACGGAAGCCCTTCCGCTCCCGTCACGGGCGCTGAATCAGCGGGGCCGGCTGTGTCAGCGGGACGCGCGGCTGACTCACGCGGCCGCCTCCCGCGCCCGCCCGGCCAGGCCCCGGAGCTGGCCGCCCTCTGGCACGGCACGGCACGGCTCTGGTCAGCACGGACTGCATGGGCATCCAGCTCCGCCAGCCCCGAGCTGCTCCCACGTGGGCAGCGCTGCTGAAGCAGGGCCAGGATCGCCAGCCCCAGCAGCCTTTGCCCCATGCACATCCCTCGCACCCTGGTTCTACCCCGTGGCCTGCAGAGCCCTTGGCCCTGGCAGTGTCCTGCCCCGTGCACAGCCCTCGTGTCCCGGGGCAGAGCCCGTGCAGCCCCAGCTCCGTGTGCAGTTCCTGCCCCACGCACATCCCGCCGGCGCGGGGCTCATCCCGGCAGCGCAGGGCACAGCCTCCCGCCCCTGCGCAGCCCTCCCGGCGCAGGGAGCAGCTCCCGGCGCCCGTGCCCGCTGCCAGAGGGACCTGTCAGGACAGGACCTGCTTGTTCCAGACAAACCTGCTGGAGGCAAATCCAGCCGCTTCCAGGAGAGCAGCTTGCCCTGCTCCTCCCTCCCAGCCCACCACAGGCCCCACGCGGCCGTGCTGGATGCAGCTGCTCCATGGAGGGGCCGCCTGTGCCCCCCGCCAGCTCCCCACACCGGGACAATTCCACGGAGGGGGCCGCAACTGCTGCCTCGTCCGGCGGCCGAGTTCCAAGGAACTGCAGGGAGTGCTCCCAGACCCCGGCCAGCCACATCCTGGCCCAAACCCCTCACACGCTGCCGAGCTGGGAGCCCCTTGCACAGCCCCACTGCACCCCAGGGCAGTGCAGGGCACATGGGGACGCGCCGAGCACCCAGGCCACGCGGCTGGGACAGGAGCGGTGGCAGCCCCGGGCACAGGGTGCGCTGAGCCCCCCTGGCCGCCCAGCCCCATCCCACGCGGCCCACGGTCCCTGCCGCGGGACAGCGAGCCCCGGCTTGCCGGGCCAGGGTTCTGCAGGCTCAGCACTGCGGTGGCACAGGGCGTCCCCACGCTGGAGCCGCAGAGCCTCGGCCGCCCGCACCGGGGGCAGCTGCGGGACAGGGGGAGCAGCTCCCTTGGCTGCAACCTACGAGCTGTGCATGGCCCCCCCGCCAAACCCCGCGCCCGGAGCAGCACCCGGGCTCCCGGGGCGGCCGGTCCCGCGCGCAGCACTCACCGTAGGGCAGGCTCACCCGAGGCACCGGCTCCTGGGCCGCCGAGAGCAGCAGAGCCGCCAGCACCGAGTGTGCCACGACGGGCAGCGCCGGCCGCGGCGCCATGGCGGCCGGGCCGGGCCGGGCCGGGCCGAGCAGGGCACGGCCGGGCCGGGCCGGGCCGGGCCGGGCGCGGAGCCTCCGCCGCCTCCCGCGACGCCGCCGGGCGCTGCCGACCTGCGGGGGGAGAGCGGCTGAGCGGCCCGGCCCGGCCCGACGGCTCCCGCCCCGGCAGCCCCGGAGCCGCCCCGCGGCCCCGCCCCGGCGGCCCCGGCACCCGCCCTCGGGGGCCGGCCCGGAGCTGCCGCCCGCGTCCCGGCGGAGCCGGCCCCGGCCCCGGCCCCGCGAGCTGCCCCGGCAGCGCCGGCCAGCGGGGCGCAGCGCCGCGAGCTTCCCCCGCCGTGCCCTGCCCGGGGGACCCGGCAGCGCCCGGCTCCTTCCCTCCCGCCTCCTGCTTTGCCCCTCAGCCCACGGCAGCCTGGACGGGGCCTGTGCTTCATCCTGCCACCTAATTGCAGCCAGGGTCCCCCTCACCCCGCGCTGCCCCCCGCGGCGGAGAAGCCCCAGAAGAGCTCGGCATGAGATGCCAGCACCAGAGCTGCCGGCACGGGATGCTCCTCTCCCACAGCCCCCTTGGTGTCCCCCGTCGGCACCGCACACCCAGCACCGGGGGTGCCCGACATCCCAGAGCTCCGGTGCTGGGACGCAGGCAAGCGTGGGGCCGGCAGGGTCGAGGCCCTGGGGGCGGCACCGTGGGGCTGAGGGTCCCGTGCGGCCCCCCGGGAACTGCCCTGCTCCCTGCTGTTGCCACAGCAACGCGTTATTAATGACAGCTGCCTCTTTTGCCATGGCAACGCGCGGCCGAGGGGCTCCTCTCGGCTCCGCACCGGCAGCGCCCCTGGCCGCAGAGCCCCCCCGCGCCAGCCCGGCCCTACCTGGCACCGCGGCCCCAAGGCTCCCTCTGCTCCCAGCCCGGCTCCCTGCGGCTCCCGCGTCCCTTCCTGGGCCAGCAGCGCCCGGCTCCACCCCACCTTCCTTATCGGCAGGTACCCTTTGCCCAGGAAGTGCCGCCGCCAGGACGGGACATGGGACAGGGACAGGAGGGGGCTCCGCGTCTCAGGGCTGAGCCAGCAGCGTCCTGCACGGCACGAGTGTGCAGGGCCTCAGCCCCACGTGGGACCCCAGCAGGGCCTGCGCCTTTAAGTGGCTGCGTGTCAGCCCGTCCCTGGCCGCGCTGGCAGCCCGGGCTGTTGACAACAACCTCCCATTTCTCCCGCGGTCCCGCCGGCTGCCGGTGCAGGACATGCTGCCGTGCGCCCTGGCGTGTCCTGGCGCGGCCCTGCATGTGCCTGCATGCAGCCTCTGCGCCGCCCGGGCAGGGACGCTGCTCGGGGCCGAGGCCCTGCAGCCCGCACCAGGGAAGGGAGCCAGCGCGGGGCCACGTCCCACGCCAGAGCCCTTGGCCCTGCTCTGCACAGCGACGCGGGATTCCCGTGGGCTCGGCAGCGTGGGCGGCGCGCTTGCACCCGCACCTGCAGCCCTGTGCGCTGCCCGGTGCGTGCTGATTCACGCAGGTGCTCCCAGACCCTGCTGCTCCGCATGGCAGCCCTGGGACCCACACGCGTCCCACCGCAGCGGGGGTCCCTGCCGGCACCGTGCTGGGAGCGCATGGCTGCTCCTGCGGGACCACGAGCAACCCCCAGGCTGGCCCATGCATGAGGATGTGGGGTGAGCAGCACACACACGCACCAGCAACACAGAGACAGGTGCAGACAGTGTAGGCACTACGGTACCCTCAGACGAGCGCCCGGCATACACACACACCCCCTACACACGTAAACACAGGCACCGTGCCTGACTGTGCGCACACACCCTGTGCTGCAAACACCCGCACTTGGGAACACCCGGCCACCCCACTCCACGCAGCGCTGGCTCCAGCCGCAAACGCAGCCCTGGCTGCTCCTCTGCCCACACGCACAAATGTACGTGCACACGCACCCCGCACGCCGTGCGCGCAGACCCGCTCCCACGCAGCACCCCCTGCACGACCCCGCCCGGGCACAGCCCCTGCACACGCGCCCGTGCACACGCACCCCCCCCCGTGCACACGCACCCCCCGTGCACACGCACACCGTGCACAGCGTCGCGCACATCCCCGCGCCCCCCGCCTTGCGCGGGCTCCGTGCACGTTTGCTCGCACGCACACGCGCCTTCTCGCGCCCGCAGCCCGCACAGCCCCGTGCACACGCGCGCCCGCCTCGCGCGGCCCTGCTCACACTCACGCTCACACTCACGCTCACGCTCACGCCCCCCGCCCGCTCTTACCGGCTCGGCGGCGGCGGCGCGGGCGGCTCCGGGGCTCCCCCCGGCGCAGGGCGCGGGCGGCTCCGGCGGCTCCCGCTCCCCGCCCGCCGCGCGCAACAAAGGGCCGCGCCGCCCCCGGCCCCGCGCCGCCCCCGGCCCGGCCCGGCCGCAGCCCCGCCCGCCGCCCGCCCCGCTCCGCCCCGCCGGGGCTGCGCAGGGGGGTCCTGCTCCGCCGGGGGGCCGGGGCCGCGGGGCAGAGCGGGGGGCAGGAGCCGTGGGGCAGAGCGGGGGGCAGGAGCCATGGGGCAGAGTGGGGGGCAGAGCGGGGGGGCAGAGCGGGGGGCAGAGCCGGGGGCTCTCTGCGGCCAGGGGGCAGGAGCCGGGGGGCAGCCCTGGCTCGGGGGAGGGATGGGGAGGCAGAACTGGGGAGGCTCCTGGCCCAGGGTGCAGGACTCCGGAGCGGGGGGGACATTCCTGGCTCCAGGATATAGGAGCAGCCCCCCGGCTCCAGCTCAGGGAGAGCCCAGGGTGCTGGGGCTGGGAGGGGATCACCCATTTGGGGTGCCCCTGCCCTGGATGTGGGAGCTCCAGCCCTGGGTGTTTCTGGCCCCGGGTGGGGACACTGGCCCTGGGTGCTGGCCCTGCAGCCCCTCTCTTGTGAGGACGGGGACGGGGCTGTGTGGGGCGAGGGTTGGGGTGTCAGTGCTGCAGCAGGTGCAAGGACTCCCGTGCCCGTCCCCAGTGCCATCCCGGGCAGCTCTGCCAGGTCCTGGTGGTGCACGTGGCTCCGGGTGCTTTGGGAGGCGCCTGCCTCAGGCATCTCCATGAGGTTCTTGTGGTGACACCCGCTGCGGGCGTTTTGGGGTGACACGTGGCTCCCGGCAGCCCCGCGGTGCCTCCCTGCCCCAGGCTGCTGCCAGCGCCCGCGGGGCCGGGCAGGGGCAGGCGGCCGGCGCCAGCGCTGCAGCTCCCTCCCCACGGCCGGCGCTGCCCGTCCTGACCCTGCGGCCCGGCCTGCCTGTCCCCACCGCGGCCGCGCCACGTCCCCGAGCGCTGCCATCTGCTCACCCGGACAGCGAGCCATGGGCAGCTTCGTGACATGCGGCCCCACAGGGTCCCCTGCCCACCACGGTGCTGGCACCCGTGGGGACCCACCGCTGTCCAGCACCCAGCTGGAGGGGTGGGATGGGGATGGATGGGGATGGATGGAGATCGGGATGGATGCAAATAGGGATGAGTGGGGATGGGCAGGGATGGATGGACGGGGTCCCCGCACCGCTGGGTGCGTGTCCGGCATGCCGAGGGCTGCAGGAGCGGAGCTGCGGGCTGTGCCCGTCCTGCTCGTGGGGCGCAGGTGCCACGTCCCTGATGCTGGCAGGCGCAGGGGGCTGCTCCCCGAAACCCCGTGCATGTTGTAGCTCTAAATGGCTCCCTGTCACCCCTCGGCCATGCTGTCCTGGCCGTGCAGCCCCTGCTGTGCAAGCACCCAGGAAGGTGCCAGTGCGCAGGGGCTGCACCCCCTGCCCTGCTCCGGTGCCAGATGCGCTGGATCCAGAGCTCTGCCGGCCACGCAGCCACCCACAGGGACAGCGAGGCCGGGTCCCCCGTGTCCCCCGCCCGCACAGCCCTGGGGCGGGAGCTGGGGACGTGGTTTGGCAGCGCAGCCGCTGGCTTGGGCTGCGGCCAGGCCAGGCCTTTGTTTGAGACCAGCCCGGCCTGGGACGGTGCCACCCGGCCGCTCCGGCCATGCTGGCTGGTGTGACCTGGCGGGGACAGCGCGGTCACGGGGCGGCGCTGGCCGCCAGGCCCGGGGCAGCAAGGCCCGTGCAGCACCGGGGAGCAGCCGTGCCTGGGGCCGGGACAGAGGTGCAGCGCTGCAGGGACGCCTGCCACCACACCGGCTGGAAAACTGCAGATATCCAGGGAAAATTAGCACATCTATGGAGAAAACTGGCAGCTTCCAGGGGCATACCTGCAGCTTCCCAGAGCAAATTTGCACATTCCCAGAGCAACTTTGCACAGTCCTGGAGCACATCTGCCTATTCCCAGAGCAAATCCGAAGCTCCCTGAAACAAACGGCAGCTCCCTGCATTGGGTCGTGTGGCAGCTCCGGCACCAGTCCAGTCGGGCTGCGATGCCTCCTGTGGCCTCGCAGAGCTGGATCCCGTGGGGGTCGGTCCTGCCGCGGCAGGTCCCCATTCCACGGCAGTGTGGGATGCAGGGAAGCAGCCCGCTCCGGAATGGGGCTGCCGGGGCCGGCGCAGGGCGGCAGCGGGGGGCCCGGGCCCTGCACGGAGCCGCCTGGCCGCGGGCCTGCGCTCTGGTTAATGTTAGAGCGGGCGCACGTCAGCGCGGCCCCCCTGCGGGCGCCTCCCTGCCCGGGATCCGCCTGCCCCGCAGCTAAAAAAAGCCACTGGCACCGCGGCCAGCGGGATGCGGCCTCGGGCTCCGGGGCGCCAGGGCAGCGGGATGCACCGTGGGGGGGTTGGGAAGGGCGCCCCGGCCCCCCTGAGCCCCGGGCATGGGGTGCAGACCCCCCTGCCCCGCTCCGGGGCACGCGGCGCTGCCGGGCGCAGGGCCCTGCGTCACGGACCCGCTCGCTCCTATGCAGGGAAGTGGCGCCGGCGCCAGGCGCTCGGCTGCGCTGGCAGCTGCCCCGGTGCAGATGTCCAGGAGCCCGGGCCGGGGACAGCGGCCCTGGGGAGGGCAGTGCCAGGGGACACAGAGCCTGGGGATGCGGGACCTCGAGGGACGCCAACCCCCGAGGACGTGGGGCCCGGGGACGCGGGACCTGGAGGGACAGCCGGGAACGCGGGGCCAGCAGGGCCGAGGGGCGCCCGGGACTGCGGCCCCGGGAGGCCGCGGAGCGCCGGGGAACCGGAGCCCCCCGGCCCACGTGGGGCCGCCGGGAGCCCCCCGGGCCACGCGGAGCCCCGGAGCCGCCCCCGCCCCCCGCGCGGCCCCTCGGGGCGGCCCCGGCCGCACGTCGGGGGGCGGCGCCGGGGCCGGGGCGGAGCCGCCTCCCTCCCGCCGCCGCCGCCGCCGCCGCCGCCGCCGCCGTCCCGCCATGTCCCGCTGCCTCGGGGCCGCCGTCGCGCTGGGCCGCGCCGCCCGCCTGCCCCCCCGGGCCGCCCCCGCCGCCGCCACCGCGCTCGGGCCGGGCCCCGGCGCCCCGCGCCGCCACTGTGAGTGCGCGCGGGCCCCGGGACGGGGACGTGTCCTTGAGCGCGCGGGACGGGGCGGCGGGGCCGGCGGGGCCGCGAGCGGCAGCCGCGGGGGGCATCGGGTCCGGCGGGGTCCGAACCCGGCCCGGGCCCGGCGGGACCGCGCTGCGAGCCGGGCCCGGCCTCGACGGGGGGTCCGCGCTGCGAGCCGGGCCCGGCGGGGCCGGGGGGCGCTGTGACCCGGCGCGCGGTGCTGCCGCCGCGGCCCGGGCCCCGCGGGGTCGGGGCTGCGCCCGGGGCCTGAGCGGGGGGTTGCACCGAGAGGGGTCCCAGCCCCCCCGCGTGGGGCCCCACTCGGGTTTGGGCCCCTCAGGAGCTGCCCTCGAGCGGGGGGGCCGGCCCGTGCGGGGACAGGAAGGCCCCGCGCCCGCGGGCTGCGTGGGGGGCGGCGGGAGGTGACGGCGCCCGGGGGGTCCCGGCCCCGCACCGGAGCCCAGCGGCAGCCCCGGCGCCGGGGGCGGCTGCAGGGCCGGGGTGCCCGTGACACCCCCCTGCTGCCGCCCCAGATGCTGACAAGCGGATCAAGGTGGCCAACCCGGTGGTGGAGATGGACGGCGACGAGATGACGCGGATCATCTGGGCCTTCATCAAGGAGAAGGTACCGGCGCGGCGGGAGGACGCCGCGACCTGGCCCTGCGCGTGCCGGCCGGGCGCCGCGCGGTGGCTCCCGCCCAGCGCTGACGTCGGCCCGGTCCCACGGCGTCCCCTTCCCTCCCGCCGTCCCCCTGCAGCCCGCGCGGTGCCACGGGTGCTGCCGTGCCCGTTGCAGCCCGTGCGGGCTCCGTGCCCGCGGCACCCGCGGCGTTAGCGCGTGCGGAACCGCCGGCCCGTCCCCCGCGGCCCCCCTGGCTCCGTGCGTGCGCAGGAAGCAGCTGCCTCTGCCGAGCACCTTCCGCCGGGGCCGCACGGGGAGGCCTCGGCCGGCGGCGGCGGCGGCGCCGGGGCCGTCCCTGCGGGTGCCGGGCTGCTCCCGCCGCGCTGACGCTGCCCCCGCTCCGCCAGCTCATCCTGCCCAACGTGGACGTGCAGCTGAAGTACTTCGACCTGGGGCTGCCGCACCGCGACAAGACGGATGACCAGGTCACCATCGACTCGGCGCTGGCCACGCAGAAGTACAGCGTGGCCGTCAAGTGCGCCACCATCACGCCCGACGAGGCCAGAGTGGAAGGTGGGAGCGGGTGGCCGCCCCGCTGGGACACGGATGCGGCATTCCCGGGGGAAAGGGCTCCGCCTGGGAGCTGGCTGGGCAGGGGGTCCTGGGCTGGGGTCTGACCCCCGCCCGCCGCAGAGTTCAAGCTGAAGAAGATGTGGAAGAGCCCGAACGGGACGATCCGCAACATCCTGGGCGGCACGGTGTTCCGGGAGCCCATCATCTGCAAGAACATCCCTCGCCTGGTGCCCGGCTGGAACAAGCCCATCACCATCGGCCGGCACGCGCACGGCGACCAGGTGCGCGAGTGTGGCGGGCGCGCGGCGGCGCGGGGCTCCCGCAGGCGCCAACCCCGCGCTGCTCCCCGCAGTACAAGGCCACCGACTTCGTGGTGAACAAGTCCGGCACCTTCAAGATGGTCTTCACGCCCAAGGACGGCAGCGCGGCGCGCGAGTGGGAGGTGTACAACTTCCCCGGGGGCGGCGTGGGCATGGGCATGTACAACACGGACGAGGTGAGGGCGGCTCCGCGCCGGGACGCTCCCCGCGCACGGCCGCGGCCCGGCTCACCGGGCGCTTTGTCCGCAGTCCATCTCGGGCTTCGCGCACAGCTGCTTCCAGTACGCCATCCAGAAGAGATGGCCGCTCTACATGAGCACCAAGAACACCATCCTCAAGGCCTACGACGGGCGCTTCAAGGACATCTTCCAGGAGATCTTCGACAAGTACGGACCCTCGCGAGCGCCCGTGCGGGCTCTGCAGCCCGGGTGCTCCCTGCGCATCCCTGGGACGGGGCTCGGAGCAGGGTGACGGGCGCGGGGGCACCTGGTGTGACACGGGCACCCCGTGCTGCCCGGCTGACGCCAGCCCTCCCCGCCAGGCACTACAAGACGGACTTCGACAAGCTGAAGATCTGGTACGAGCACCGCCTCATCGACGACATGGTGGCCCAGGTGCTGAAATCTGCGGGGGGCTTCGTGTGGGCTTGCAAGAACTACGACGGCGACGTGCAGTCTGACATCCTGGCGCAAGGTGGGGCGGCCGTGACGGGCAGCGCCGCGCGCTCCCTCCTGCCGCAGGGCCTGACCCCCGTCCCGCTGCAGGTTTCGGCTCCCTGGGCCTCATGACCTCGGTGCTGGTGTGTCCGGACGGCAAGACCATCGAGGCGGAGGCGGCGCACGGCACCGTCACCCGCCACTACCGCGAGCACCAGAAGGTGGGTGACCCCGTCCGCAGCGCCGCGCCGGCGCCGGCCGCGCGCAGCCGCTGAGCGTCCACCCCGCAGGGCCGGCCCACCAGCACCAACCCCATCGCCAGCATCTTCGCCTGGACACGGGGCCTGGAGCACCGGGGCAAGCTGGACAGTAACCCCGAGCTGATGAAGTGAGTGCGGGGCCGGGGCTGCAGCGATGGGGGCTGTGGGGGCTGCAGGGGCTGCAGGGATGGGGGTTGTGGGGGCTGTGGGATCGGGGGCTGCGGGGCTGGAGCTGTGGGGCAGGGAGCTGTGGGGCAGGGAGCTGTGGGGTCGGCGCTGGGCGCTGCAGGGTGGGAGCTGTGGGGCAGGGGGCTGTGGGGCTGCGGCCTGAGGGCTGTGGGGGCTGCGGGACGGTGAGCTGTGGGGTGTGGGGCTGCAGGGCATGGGGCTGCAGGGCTGTGGGGCAGGGGGCTGTGGGGCGGTGGGAACCACCTCCCGGCGGTGCCGGGCTCTGTCTGGCGGCCCCGGCGCGGGGGGCCCCGCGGTGCCGACGTGGCGGGCGGCGCGCGGTGGCCTTTGGCCTTTGGCCTCGGCGCCGGCCCCGCGGGCGCCGCGCGTGACCCTGCGCTCGGCAGGTTCGCGCAGACGCTGGAGAGGGTCTGCGTGGAGACCGTGGAGAGCGGCACGATGACCAAGGACCTCGCGGGCTGCATCCACGGGCTGGCCAAGTAAGCGCGGCCGCGGGGCACGGGGACACGGGCAGGTCGGCCCCGGGATGGCCCCGGCGGCCGCGGAGCACCCACGGGCCCGGCGCGTCTCCTCGGCCCCTCTGCGTCGCGGTGCTCCCCGCACGGGCAGGGGCGGCCGCAGCGGCGCCCGCAGCCCTCCCTGCCCTTCCTCGCAGCGTGAAGCTGAACGAGCACTTCGTGAACACCACGGACTTCCTCGACGCCATCAAGAACAACCTGGACAAAGCCCTGGGCAAGAAGTAGAGGGGCCCTTGGGGCCGTGCGTGCCGCCAGGCGTTTACCTCATTTCTAACCCGGTAGGGAGCCGTTGCCTTTAGCTCGCTGACTTGGCTCAGGAACTTTTGAAATGATTTTTATAAGCAGTTTTCCTACGAGTGTTTTTAGGGTATTTGTAGCAGGGGTGCTGTAGCAGGGGGGTTGGGGAAGGGCAATGTTTGCCGGGCTGTAATTTGTGTAACAGCTGCTGTCGCGGTGCCAACCGTAGCCATTAAACACGTGCCAGGCCCCGGCGCGCGCGGTGGACGGGGCGCGTGAGAGCTGCTGCCCCACACTGGCCCCACTGGGACAAGGGGGAGAGGGAATGAGCGGGACGTTCGGGACGAGCAGGACGAGCGGGACGGGGGAGCCGGGCAGGGGCTGAGCCCAGGGGAGCTCCGGCCCTGCCGTCCCGCTCCTCCCGGCGCCCCCGCGGCTCCCGCTCGGCTCCGTCACCGTCCCGGTGCCAGCGCAGCCCCCTCCGCGCGCGGCGGCACAGACCACACACGTTACACGGGGTTACAAAGAACATTGCTTAAAGGAAACTGAACTCAGTGAAAAGATAAATCCAACCACGCGGCACATCTGAAAAAAATAAATTACTTTCAAAATACCATCATTTGCTCAAGTTGAACAGGGTTTGCCTTCCTTTAAATACATTGCTCACTAAAGCTGCTCTGCTCCGAGCTGCTGCTTCCACCGAGCAATTCGTTTGTAAGAAAATATTCTGTGTGTGCCCTGTGGAGGCGGCGGCGGTCGTGCCGAGACGGCTCCGGCGCCGCGGGGCTCCGGCTGCTCCGCGGGGCTCCGGCTGCTCCGCGGCCGCGCGGGGGCCCAGGAGGTAGTTAGCGACGCCCGGGAGGAGCCTTCCCTTCCCTTCCCCTTCCCTTTCCCTTCCCCTCGCAGGACGGGAGCCCCAGCGGCTCCCGGGGGGCACGGGCAGGACCCCCCTGCGGCTCCCGGCCCCGTGGGACCCCCCGCCCCGTCCCGCGGCGCCGGCCGCGCAGCCGCCCCGCTACAACATGTTGTAATAGGCCATCTCCTGCATGGCCTGCTCCGTGAGCGCGTGCTCGGCCGCCGCGGCGCCCACCCCGCCGTACTCGAAGGAGCTCTCCTCCTCGTAGTCCTCCATCTCCGGCTGCCCGTCCAGCTCCGCGGGGTCCGTCCCGGCCAGCTCCATCATGGCATCTAGAACAGCGCGGGAAAGGACATGCGGCCTCTGCCCCACGGCTGCCCCACGGCTGCGGCGCGGGGGCAGCGCCGGCTGCAGAAGCAGGCTCTGCTCACACTGCAAAAAGGCATCCACAAATCGATCCCCAAAGACACCGAGTGCAGCCGGCACCTACCTTGGCTGTCCAGGCTGATGTCCATGACCCCGTGCTTGACCTTCATGTGCCGGCTCAGGTTGCCCTTCAGGTTGAACTTGCTGGAGCAGTAGGGACACTTGAAGGGCTTGCTGCCGGCGTGCAGGTGCATGTGGCCCAGCAGGTTGTACATGCGGTTGAAGGACTTCCCGCACACCTACGGACAGCGCTCCCATCAGCCAGGCCCGTTCCGCGCTCCCGGCAGCCGCTCCTGCCCCGGGGACCAGGTCAAACCTCCCTCCCGGGCTCCCCTGGTTATTCCCACGGGTTTCCAAGGCTAGTTGGCCGCTTCCCTCCTCCGCTCGGCTCCCACCCTTCCGCGGGAGGCCGGGAGGAGGCAGTGCTGCCGTTCGGGAGCTCCTGGCCGGCTGGAGCGGGCAGGCGCCGTCGCTCCCACCCGGCCCTTCCGTCCTCCTTCCCTCCCGGCCGCAGCTCTGAGCGGGAGCTGCAGCTCCGGCGAACGGGGACGGCAGCGCCAAGCGGCACCCGCTGCCGGCAACGCGCCCCAGGGAGCGGAGAGCAGGGCCGGGGCCGCCCCGCGGTACCTTGCACTTGAAGGGCTTCACCGGCGAGTGCACGATCATGTGCGTCTTGAGCGTCTGCTTCTGCACGAAGGTCTTGAAGCAGATGTGGCACTGGTAGGGCCGCACGCTGGTGTGGATGAGCATGTGCCGCTTCATGTTGGCCTGCAGCGTGAACTCGCGCCCGCACACCTCGCACTTGAACTCCTTCACGCCCTGCAAGGGCCACGCGGCGCGTGAGCAGGGGCAGCGCCGCGGCGCCCGCAGGGACCCTGCGCCCCGGCCACGGCGGGGGACATCCACCCCCCGGCTGCGCCTTCCCAAAGGGCGTCCTGCCTCCTCCTCCTCCTCCTCCTCGCGCCGGGCTGCAAGCTGCAGCCCTGCAGAGCGCCCTGCGCCCGCCCAGGACCCCCGGAGCTGCAGCGCTGCAGAGCGCCCTGTGCCCACCCAGGACCCCCGGAGCTGCAGCGCTGCAGAGCGCCCTGCGCCTGCTAAGGACCCCCAGGAGCTGCAGCGCTGCAGAGCGCCCTGCGCCCACCCAGGACCCCCGGAGCTGCAGCCCTGCAGAGCGCCCTGTGCCCACCCAGGACCCCGGGAGCTGCAGCCCTGCAGAGCGCCCTGCGCCCACCCAGGACCCCGGGAGCTGCAGCCCTGCAGAGCGCCCTGCGCCCCACCCAGGACCCCAGGAGCTGCAGCCCTGCAGAGCGCCCTGTGCCCACCCAGGACCCCCGGAGCTGCAGCGCTGCAGAGCGCCCTGCGCCCCGCCCAGGACCCCCGGAGCTGCAGCGCTGCAGAGCGCCCTGCGCCCGCTCAGGACCCCCGGAGCTGCAGCGCTGCAGAGCGCCCTGCGCCCGCCCAGGACCCCCGGAGCTGCAGCGCTGCAGAGCGCCCTGTGCCCACCCAGGACCCCCGGAGCTGCAGCCCTGCAGAGCGCCCTGCGCCCACCCAGGACCCCCCGGAGCTGCAGCGCTGCAGAGCGCCCTGTGCCCACCCAGGACCCCAGGAGCTGCAGCGCTGCAGAGCGCCCTGCGCCCGCCCAGGACCCCCGGAGCTGCAGCCCTGCAGAGCGCCCTGCGCCCACCCAGGACCCCAGGAGCTGCAGCCCTGCAGAGCGCCCTGCGCCCACCCAGGACCCCCGGGAGCTGCAGCGCTGCAGAGCGCCCTGCGCCCGCCCAGGACCCCCCGGAGCTGCAGCGCTGCAGAGCGCCCTGTGCCCACCCAGGACCCCCGGAGCTGCAGCCCTGCAGAGCGCCCTGCGCCCACCCAGGACCCCCGGAGCTGCAGCCCTGCAGAGCGCCCTGTGCCCACCCAGGACCCCGGGAGCTGCAGCCCTGCAGAGCGCCCTGCGCCCACCCAGGACCCCAGGAGCTGCAGCCCTGCAGAGCGCCCTGCGCCCACCCAGGACCCCCGGAGCTGCAGCGCTGCAGAGCGCCCTGCGCCCGCCCAGGACCCCCGGAGCTGCAGCGCTGCAGAGCGCCCTGCGCCCACCCAGGACCCCCGGAGCTGCAGCCCTGCAGAGCGCCCTGCGCCCACCCAGGACCCCCGGAGCTGCAGCGCTGCAGAGCGCCCTGCGCCCGCCCAGGACCCCCGGAGCTGCAGCGCTGCAGAGCGCCCTGCGCCCACCCAGGACCCCCGGAGCTGCAGCCCTGCAGAGCGCCCTGCGCCCACCCAGGACCCCAGGAGCTGCAGCGCTGCAGAGCGCCCTGTGCCCACCCAGGACCCCCGGAGCTGCAGCGCTGCAGAGCGCCCTGCGCCCGCCCAGGACCCCCGGAGCTGCAGCGCTGCAGAGCGCCCTGTGCCCACCCAGGACCCCCGGGACCCGCTGAGCTGCAGCTGCAGGAGCCCCCACGTCAGCCACCCGCACGGGGCCCCTCGCCGGCCCCCGGGACCCACCTTGTGCGTGAGCGAGTGCTGCTTGAGGTGGTGGATCTGGCTGAACTCCATGCCGCACTCGGTGCACACGAAGGGCCGCACGTTCTGGTGCTTCAGCATGTGGTTCTGTAGCTGGCTGCGGTAGTGGAAGGACTTGCTGCACTCGAGGCACTGGTAGAGCGTGGGCCCCTGGTGCGTGGAGAGGTGCCGCTTGAGCTGCGTGAGCGTGGGGAAGTCCAGGCCGCACTCGACGCACACGTGGCAGCGGCCGTGCTCGTGCTTCACCTCGTGCGCCTTGAGCTCGCTGGGGTAGGCGAAGCCGCGGCCGCAGAAGCGGCAGCTGTAGGGCTTGATGTCGCTGTGCAGCAGCATGTGCCGCTTGAGGTGGCTGGTCTGCGTGAAGGCCTTGCTGCACACCTCGCACTTGTGGGGCCGCGTGCCCTCGTGGGTCAGCAGGTGGGTCTGCAGGTGGCTGCTGCTTGAACAGCTTGTTGCAGTGCGGGCACGAGTGCGGCTTGATGCCGTTGTGGCCCAGGATGTGGGTGACCAGGTTGTACTTGGAGGTGTAGGACTTCTCGCACATGCGGCACTGCCAGCGCTTCTGGCGGTCGCCGGCCTCCACGAGGTACGAGTCGTCGATCTGCACGTTGATGTCCAGCCGGTCCAGCTGCGCCTTCTTGCTGCGCTCGCCGGGTGCCGCGGGCTCGGCGGCGCCGCGCCACGCGGGGCCCTGCTCGCTCTTGACGCGCTGCGGCGAGGCGGGCGCCGCGGCGGGGCCCGCGGTGTCGGCGTTGGCGTCGGCGCCGCGCGGCGCGCGGGGCTCGCGGCCGCCCCGCTCCAGCTGCAGCTCCTGGCGCAGGTGCCGCCGCAGGTGCCGCAGGCGCCGCGGCTTCCTGCCGAACGCGCCCAGGTCGATCATCTTGACGGCGCCGCCGGGCGCCGGCCTCTCGCGGCCGGGCTCCTCGTGCGCGCGGCCGCGCGGCGCCTCCTCCGCGGCGTCGCCGCCCGCCGCGGCCGCCTCCTCTCCCGCCTCCGCCTTCTCGCGCTTGATCTTGGGCACCAGCCGCACGGGCGGCCGCTTCCTGCGCCGGGCCTGCTTCCCGAGGGCCGGCTCGGCCTCCGCGGCCTCCTCCTCCGCGGCCTCCTCCGGCTCCGGCTCCGGCGTGCAGCCGCCCTCGGGCCCGCGCGGCCCCGGGGAGCTCCCCAGCCCGGGGAAGAAGCCGCCGGGGCTCACGGTGGCCCCGAACACCTCATTGTCGGCCACGAGGCCCAGCACGGCGGCCTGCGCCAGGGACAGCACCACCACGGCGTCCGTCTGCGTGGCGCTCTCGGCGAAGCGCTCCATGGCTCGGGCGGCTATTCCGGCATGGCTGCGGGCGAGAGCGGCGTCAGCTCCATGGGGCGCCCCACGGCTGCCCCACGGCCTCCCCACGGCCCCCCGGCACCCACAGAGCCCCGTGTCCCCGGGGGCCCAGCCTGGCACGGTGCCTGCACCGCGCTCTGCTCCGCGCTCTGCTCCGTGCTCCGCTCCGCACCCGCCTCGGAGCAGCTCCCCCGTTCACGGCGGGGAAGCGTGCGGGGAAGGGGACGCGCACGGTGACACTGCGGAACAGGGAGGTGGCCGCGACAGCCACGCTGGGGGTGGCAGCCACCCCGGAGGGGCTCCTGGAAAGGGGCTGCCGGCAGCCGCGGGACGGGCAGCGCTCCGGGGACGCCGCTCCGGGGACGCCGCTCCGGGGATGCGCACGGAGCCCCGCACCCTGCCGGCGTGCGGTCACCCCGGCCCCTCGTGACGCCCCGTGCGGAGCAGGGACCCGCGGTGGCACCGCGGCCTCGCGCTGCCCCGGAGCGGGGACGCGGCTGCTCCGACACGGAGCCGGCTCCGTGCGGCTCCCGGAGCCTGTCCGGGCAGAGCCCCCCGCGCCAGCGCTTGCTCCAAGGCTCCCTCCATCCCACGGAGCCGGGCACTGCTTCCAGGCTGGGAATAGAGGCCTCATCCGGAGCAGAGAGGCCGCAGGGGCTGCCGAGGGGAAGGGCCATCCCGTCCCCATCCTGTCCCCATCCCGTCCCCATCCTGTCCCCATCCTGTCCCCACGGGAGGGCAGTGAGGAGAAACCCTCCGGAACAGGGAGGAAGAAAGGAGAGAGGAGGAGGAGGAGGAGGAGGAGGAGGAGGGGAGGCAGGAGACAAAGAGCGGAGCAGGGCGGGGAGGAGAGCGGGGGGATGGGGATGCGGAGCACCGGGATGCCGGGATGGGCCTGGACCACCCGCGCTGCCAGGTGCCCCCGGGGCCGCCCACGTTCCAGCGGAGCCCAGGGACACGGCGCATCCCTGCGGAGCGGGGCAGGAGCAGGGCAGGAGCCAGGGCCGGGCCGGGGGAGCCGCAGCGGCAGCGAGGGTGAAGCCGGGAATTTCGGACAGCTGGGAAATAGCAGCAGTTTCCCGGAAGGAATCGTACAAACAATAGCCTGGCTCCAAGGATCTGCTCGTACAATTCCCGGGAAGTGATGGAAGCGAAAAGCAGGAAGCGGCTTCCGCAGGGCCTTGGCCTGGGAACGGAGCCTTCCCGGTTCCGGGCCAGGGGGAGGCAGGAAAGCGGAGCAGCCCGTTGGGCTCCCGTTCCCCTCCCTGCTCCGGGCAGGCCGCATCAATCCCGTGTCTCCGTAGGCTGGAGGCCCCCTGCAATCCAAGGCGGATCCCCCTTTTCCCAGCAGCAGGGAGCTGTTTCCCCACAGCACGGTGCAATAACCCACTCCAGGTCACGCACCGGACCCCGGAGCGGCGGCCGCATCCCAACGCGCTCCCCGCGGGCCCCGGAACACGACCCGAACGCCCTGCTCCGCCGTCCCCATCCCGTCTCCCTGCGCTGACCCCCGGCGCCTGCTCCGGCTGCTGCTCCTGTGCAGACGACACCCGTTCCCACACGGATCCCTGCGGCACCGCGGGCGGCTCCCCGGCGGATCCCGCGGCTCATCCCACGGCAGCGGCTCCCGCCGGGATCCCTGCCCTGCCGCCGGGACCCGCTCCGGGGCTCCCGGCCTCCGCGGGAGGCTCCTTCCCCGCTTCCCCCCTTCCCCGCTCCTCCCTGTTCTGGGAAGCGCCTGTCCGGGCCGGCTCGCGGCTCCTCGTCCCGTTGTCACGTGCGGACGTTCCCGGTGCAGCCCCGGAGCCCCCGCTCCCCCTGCCGCCTCCTTGGAGGCTCCACTGCGGCCTCGTTCCTCTTTCCTTGGGTATCTTTTAACCTTGGATGTTTTGAGCCTTCACTTCCTTGCCCTTTTTTTTCCCCCCTGCAATCTCATTTATCTCTGTGTTATCAGTAATTGCTCAGATACCTGTTTTTTATGTAAATACAGACTTTAACCCCTCCTAGCTCCTTTGCTGCAGTGCCTTTGCCTCCAGGACGTTCCTCACTGTATTCCAGTGTCCATCCGCACGCAGGCAGGAGTCACGATCCCCGGATACTTCCCTTCCCCTTGCTCTTCCCTTCCTTGTTTTCCTGAGCCGCCCCAAAGCGGAAGGCGGCAGCCGATCTACCCCAGCCGCAGCCCCCGGGAGCCGCGGGGATCCTGGGAAGCGGGAAAGTGACCGGGAGCCGCGGGGATTCCGGGAAGCCGGAAAGTGACCGGGAGCCGTGGGGCGAGGGGATCCCAGGAAGCCCCTTCCCCCGGACAACGCGCCCGGCCGCAGGACGGGGCTCGGCAGGGACCCGGTGCCCCCCCCGGCACCGTGTTAGGGGCCAGGATCTCCTGCGGGGACAACCCTGTGCGAAGGGGTGTCCCCCCTGTCACCGTTCAGTGGGACATTGGGCACCGCGGCCACCCGGGACACCCCGTAACTCACCTGGGACACCCTGTAACTCACCCGGCTGTGACACCAGCACCGCGGCCACCCGGGACACCCGGCTCCGAGCAGCCTCCCCAGCAGGCGCCGGGCAGGGCCCTGGGTGCCCCCTCGTCACCTGGGGACGGTGGCACCTGCGCTGGGCCCGGGGCAGCTGCTGCCGGCCCGTGTGTCACCAGGTGCCACACGTTGGGGTAACGGCCCAAGGAGCAGCCAGAGGAACACCCGAAAGGGCGGCCTGGCCGCGCTCCTGCGGGAGGAAGAGCAACAGCCGCCTTCCCGGTGTAACCCCTGTGCGGATGGAGCGTGGGCCCTGCTCTGGCCCCACGGACGGGCACTGTCCCCGGGTCCCCCTGCTCCGGCCCTATGGCCGGGCACTGTCCCCAGGTCCCCCAGGGCCGGGGCCATCACAGTCCGTCAGCACCGGAGCGCGGCGACTGCTCCGGCCCTAAAACAGTCTCATTTAAATTTAATAAAAAAATATTTTTCACCTCTTTTGGCAGCTTGCTTCTCTGTGTGTGCATGTGGTTTTCCCAAAAAGCAACTTTCAAGCCAAAAAAAATTTTTAAGCAGAAGAATGTTGCTTTTCCTCGTGATTATGATAAGCACCTAAAACTATTTATAAAGCTGATCTGAAATGTCCTGCGCGCGGCTGGAGGGTTGAGGAGGCCCCGGGGACCCCCCGAGCGCGGGGGCTGCGCGCGGAGGCGGCCGGTCCCGTCCGGATGCTCCACACGGAGCTTCCCGAGCGCCGCGGCCGCCGCGACGGGAGAGCAGGGCCGGGCGGCCCCGTCCCCGTCCCCGCGGGCAGGGCTGGGCGGCCGCGAGACTCCGCATGGACACGGAGCAGAACGAGGGCCGGTCCGTAACACGGGACGGAGCCGGCCAGGCCAAACGATCCCGGCCGCCCAACGCCGCCAGCTCCGGTGTCACCGCGTCCCCGCGTCACGCAGCGCTCCAGAAACCTCCCAAATTCCCAGCGAGGCCCCTCCCTCCCCTCCGAATCTAGGGCAGCCTAAAAATACCATTTCTGTCGTCGCGATTGACGGCCCTGCAGACGAGCCGGGCTCTGCTCTGCACCCGAGAACGCGCCGCGCGTGGGAGACGAGCTCGTTTGGCCGGGTCGCTGCGACCAAATAAACTTGTTGGTTCTAAAGCAATCCAAACAAAATATAAACACACCAAACAGTGCCCTCAAATTAGGTACCATCCAACCCAGTTATTTTAGGAAGATTTATATTAGATCTCTAGATCTAGGGATGCCTGGAAGAGATCTCCAGGAGAAGAGGTCGTTACTCTATGTTGACTAGGAAACAGCACTGCTAACTTCACATGTATTTTATGGTAAGGAAAAACCTGTAAAACACCCCGTGAAGCAGTTCCAGATGAACAAGTGTGATTTTCAGAAACAAAAAACCCACAAGTGGGGCAAAAAGGAGGTAGTGAAAAGGCGATACTGTGTCTGTCAGTCTCTATAACGCAGCAGCGTGCTCCGTAAGACTACGTACAACGCGCTGAAAACACATCACTGGGCAATTTTTTGGCAATTCTGCTAGAGATTATTACCACAATATTGACTTCAAAGATAAGAAGTAAATATTAATGTGCTTGCAGCCAGGAGGCTATCGGTGAATTCTGACCAGAAAAGGAATGCTTTTGTGCAGCAGAAGCCCAAACGCAGCACATGCAATAACCGAAACAGGAAGCGAAGCCGCGTGCAGGGGTTCATGGCAGCGGGTTCCGCGTTGGCTCCGCTCCGGTTTGGGAGCCGGCCCTGGCCGGGACGCGGCTCCGCTCCGCTCCGCGGGCGCCGTTACCGCAGCACGCGGTTCCACAGGAGCTTTCCCTTTTCCCTGGCAGTCACCGGTACCTGGTGGAATCGCAGTGGGAAGGACCCCACGGCCGCGGGGTCCCGCGCGTCCCTGCTGCCCCGCATGGAGCTTTCACCTCCCGGTGGCTGTTTGCAACAACAACAACCCGAGGGGAACCACGACGGGCACCAGCTCGGGCTGCTCTGCATAGGGAGCTCCCGCTGCCGGGGCCGCCATGTGCCAAGGGAGCCCCATTCCCGCCGGGATGGCGCCTGCCTGCTCACTGTGCCCGGCCATCCCATTCCCGCCGGGATGGTGCCCATGCCGCTCCCTGCAGACGGTCCAAGGTGCCCCATTCCCACCGGGATGGCATGCTCACTGCTCGCTGTGGCTGGCCTGGGCCATCCCATTCCCGCCGGGATGGTGCCCATGCCGCTCTGTGCGGACGGTGCCCCATTCCCGCTGGGATGGCGCCCTGGCCGCTGGCTGCAGCGGGTTTGGGACACCCCATCCCGCTGGCCCCGGCCCCGCTCCCACATCCCGCTTGGCTCCCGCATCCCGCCCCGCTCCCGCATCCCGCCCCGCTCCCGCATCCCGCCCGGCTCCTGCATCCCGTTCTGCTCCCGCATCCCGCCCCGCTCCCACATCCCGCCCTGCTCCCACATCCCGCCCCGCTCCCACATCCCGCTCGGCTCCCACATCCCGCCCGGCTCCTGCATCCCGTTCTGCTCCCGCATCCCGCCTGGCTCCCACATCCCGCCCGGCTCCTGCATCCCGCTCGGCTCCCTCATCCCGCCCGGCTCCCGCATCCCGCCCGGCTCCCACATCCCGCCCCGCTCCCGCATCCCGCCCGGCTCCCACATCCTGCCCCGCTCCCGCATCCCGCCCGGCTCCTCTCCGTTTCTCTCCCGCTCCTCATTCCTTCCGTTTCCCTGGCAACCCCGATCCGCACCGAGATCCGTCCTCTCCCTCTCTTATCTCCCTCCTTTCCCTTTCATCTCCCTCCTCGCTGCCTCTGTTCTCCAAACCGCTCTCCTTGTTGCTTGCTTTCCCTCTTGCTTTTCATCTCCCCCAGCATCTCCCCTATCCCCGCGTTACCATTATCTGAATCTCGCTTTAAAAACCCTCCTTTGTTAGCGGTGGGGCTGGAGCCCCACGGGACCCACTGCAGCCCCACGTGCCGGTCCCCGGGTCGCGCGGAGGGTCCCACGGCCGCCACCGCAGCCCTCGGTGGCCTCGTGGCCATGGGGCCGGCCGGGCGCGCGGCCCCCTCTCGGGTCCCTCCTCAACCCCTGCTTCATTGCAGAGCGAGTGGGGACAGGAGACACAAGAACCAACGGGGCCGACGCGCAGCTCTGCCCATGGCAGCGCTGCCTTCGCTCCGCTTTGGCCGGCCCGTCGCGGCGCCGCGATGGTGACCGGGACACGGCGGCGTCACCCGCCCAGCGCCACCATCACCCCCCGCGTGGGAGCCTCCCTGCAAACCGGGGCGGCGCGCGGCGCTCCCTGCGCCCAGGTCGGCTCCCCGCGGGAACGCCGGGACCTTCCCGGGGCGCCCCGGAGCCGGCGGCGGGACGGCCGCTTCCCGCGACGGCTGCTGGGATGGGAGCCGGGCCGGGCCCTGCGCCCGCTGCCGTCGTTCCCGCCCCGGAACGCGGGGCAGCGGCACCGGCGGGTCCCGTCCCGCGGCAGCGGCACCGGTGGGTCCCGTCCGCGGCCCCGGCGCCCGGCAGAGCCAGCACGGCCGGCACGGTGCCGGGGAGCGTGCGGGCACGGCCGGCGCTCCGGGTGCCCCGGCCCTGCGGCTGCGGCGCCACCGGCGGTGCCGGGCCTGGCCGCGCTCCCGCAGCCCGGGGGCCCCATGGTGCAGGCTGGGTGCCCCACGGTGCAGCCCATGTGCCCCATGGTGCAGGCTGGGTGCCCCACAGTGCAGCCCATGTGCCCCACGGTGCAGCCCGGGTGCCCCACGGTGTAGGCCGGCCGTTCCATGATGCAGCCCACGCGCCCCACAGTACAGCCCGGGCACCCCACAGTGCAGCCTGGGCGCCCCATGGCACAGGCCAGGTGCTCCACGGCACAGCCCGGGCACCCCATGGCACAGCCCACGTGCCCCACGATGCAGCTCGAGTGCCCCATGGCGCATCCCATGTGCCCCACAGTGCAGGCCAGGTGCCCCATGGCGCATCCCATGTGCCCCATGGCGCAGCCCACATGCCCCACGATGCAGCCTGGGCGCCCCACAGCACAGCTCACGTGCCCCACAGCGCAGCCCGGGTGCCCCGCGTCGCATCCCACGTGCCCCACGGCGCAGGCCGCGCTCGCAGCGCGGTGCCGGCCCCGTCCCACCCCGCGCGCCGGGCGCCTTCCCGGGTGCCGGCCCCGTCCTGCCCCACGCCGGGACACGGCGCCGCCCGCGCCCCCCGCGCTGCCAGGGCCCCGCGCAGCACCAATTAACACCGCGATTAGCAGAGCGCTAACGAGGCCGCGGGGCACGGCCGGGCGCTCTGCCCTGTGCCGGGCGCCCCACGGGCCCATCCCCGCACGGGCTGCGCTCCGGGGGGATCCGCACGGACCGAGGCAGGAAAAGCCCCCAGGACTCACCCAGGCAGCGCTCCCGGCACCGGGATCCCTTCCAGAGGCTCCTCGCACAAACCTCGCTCCTCCTCGGAAAACAATTCTTGCTTTTAAGTGAAATAAACAGGGAAGGAAGGACTTTCAAGTTCCTCCTTGCTGTAACGACTTCTCCTCTACATACTCCCTTTCCTCTCCGAAAATAGAAGAGCTATTCAAAAAAAAAAGATGCAAAAAGAAAAAAGGAACTGAATAGAGGAAAGAGGAAAGAAAAAAATGGAGCCCCAAGGGGGTGGAGAAAAACAGAATGAAAAGACAGCAAAAGTAAAGAAAAGGGATGAAAAATAAAGGAGGGGGAAGAGAGAGACAGACAGAGCAGCTTTGAAAAGAAAGAATGCTTCTAGGCTGAATACAGTGTGCATGAAAAAAAGATCCCTTGAAAAGGAACAGCCACATGCAATGACCTCTCATTCACAGGCAGTGCCAATCACGGCCACAATGTAAATCCTTTCTTCTTTTCTACATTCTCTCCTTTTCCAGCGGGGGCAGAGGGAAGAGGGAGAAAGGAGAGTTAATTCTCAACATTGCACAGAATAAATCTGGTCTTTTGGAACTCCCTAGAAGAAATGCTGAGCTACTTTTAAAAATACTTCTCCTCGTAATCACACATGCTGATATGTAAGAAAAAAGCAAATGCAATTCTGCAAACTGGGTTTCTCTAACGAGGCTTCGTTCGGCGGATAGACACGAACCACGACGCTCTCCGGGAACCTGCAGTTTGGAGCGGGAAAAGGAGATGGATGTGGACGGTGGCACCGAGAACGCTGTCATTACGGGGAGAAAAAGCCACCTCTGACCCCATAGAGTCATGCAAAACTTCCTTGTTTTGGGTGTTTTTAAATGGTGGGAGCAGCGAGTCTTACCAGGGTACGAGCACGAGGATATTTGTACCCGGCTCCAGGGAGTTGGGTTGTCCGTGGATGTGTCCGGACACCCCACATGGAGCTTCCTATGGGAACAGGATCCCCGTAAGGAGCCCTCGATGGGCCCAGCGTGGCCGTCGCGGAGCAGGGAGCCGGCAACGCCGCCGCACGGGCAGGAAGCCGGGAATAACGACCGCAGCGAGCGCGTTTGTGTCGTGCGGATGGAAGGGAGGGAGGAGAGCGGGGAATGAGGGAGCAGCCTGGGCTCCTCCTGCTCATCCAGGAGCCGGTCCCGGCCCCGGGAATGTCCCTCTCCGGCCGCTCTCCTGGCTGTTCCGGAGCCTCCGCACCCGCTCGGGGGCTCTGCAGAGCGTCCCTGCTCCGTGCCAAGGCGCTTTGGGAGGGCTTGGAAGGGAGTCCAGGGGAATCCAAGGGGAATTCAATTCCAAGGGAAGGGACGGGCAAGCGCGGCACGAGGAGCGGCGGCCACCGCACGTGGCGGTGACGGAGCGTTCCCGGCGTTCCGTGGTGGCCGCAGCATCCCTACGGAGCGGGAGAAGCAGGAAGCGGCCGCGGCGCTTCCCCCCGTGCTGGGCCCGGGATGGTTTCCCAAGCCGATCCGCTCTGGAATCGCTTCTCAAACACAGAACTGGGGCAGAGGGGACCCCGGGAACGCGGCGTGGAAGCCCCGGCAGCAGCTCGAGGGTCCCTGCGCTGGGATGCGGCGGCGGGACGGGCACCGGGCACCAAGACGGGAGGATCGGGAGGCGGGATGGGCGCCGGGACGGGCACGGGATGCTCCCGCGCGCAGGGTGCGAACGGGACCATCCCAGCGCAGGGCCGGAGCGCCGGGAGCGCCGGGAGCAGCGGGAGCAGGAGCCGGGTGTCCCCGCGGGCCCCGGCCAGCAGCCCCTCTGCCCTCGTCCTCCCGCCGGCACCGCCGGCTCCCGCGGGCGATTCCCGCTCCTCGTGGCGGCACCGCCGGCTCCCGGGGGCGATTCCCGCTCCTCCCGCCGGCACCGCCGGCTCCCGTGGGCGATTCCCGCTCCTCGTGGCGCTCCGACGCGCCGGGGCGCTCAGCGGGAGGTGACCGCGCTCCGCTTTATCCGCCCCGACGCGGCGGGCGCGCGCGGAGCCCCCTGCGCACAGCGGCCGCGCACGGACACAGACCCGGTCCCAGCTCCAGCCTCGCCGAGGACGGTGTTTCCTGCTCCGGGACGCACGGGCAGCGCCTCGGAACGCTGAACAGTGTCACAGGGACAAGGAAACGCTCCCGCATGGAGCCTGCACCAGCCCCGGAACAGCCTGAAACGGCCACAGGCGGAGCGTGAGTCACCGGAGTCAACGCGACTGACCGGGAAAGCACCTCATCCCGGCTGGGAAGGGGTTGTTTCCGTGCTAACGAGGGGGAATAACAGCACGGCACTCAGAGCCGGGATGCTCCGGAAAACAAACCCTGGATATGTAACTCCAGACCGAGAGCCTGGCACAGGGTGAAGCGTGGGGATTTTTTTCAAGCCGAGCTACTCTCTGTTCCGCTTCCAACCCCGCAGGGAGGAACCCGACGGGTCCTGCAGGAAGGGCCCTGGGTCGGGCTCTTCCCTGTTTCTGGGAACTGCAGCAAGGCGGAAATTCAGATTTCAACATCGCTGAGGGCCCCGTATGCTCCGAGCGGGACAGCGGGAGCAGAGCGGAGCGTCCGGCACCGGCACCCGCGGAGCGCCCGGCCGCTGAGCGGGGCCGCGGGACGGAGCCGGGCGCCATCCCCATCCCACCGGGACACGGCCCGGCCGGGATGCGCCGCCCCTGTCCCCCTGTCCCGTCCCGGCCACCCCGGAGGCGGGACGCGCAGGCGCGGGGGTCCCCCGAGGGACACGGGGCACAGGGTGACACCCGCTCGTGTCCCCGTCCGTCCCCACGGGGAGCCCCGGCGGGCCCGGAGCAGGGCCGGGCACTGGGAATGACGGCAAAGGCGGGAGCGCGGGAAGGGCTGGTTCCGCATGGGAAGGAAGCGCGTGTGGAATCTGCACGAGTGGATCCGCACCGCTGCTACCAACGGCTCAAAAACTATACAAATACGGGCTTTTTTGGAAGGAAAATGTCTTTTAAAAACAAAATGTCATCACGGTTCTTCCAGCCCTTCCAACTTTAAGTGTAAGTTCAAATTTGGCCCAAGAGTGCGATTTTGCCTGCACGGTGTCCCCAACCTCCACGGTGTCCCTACCCTGCACGGTGTCCCCATGGTGCACGGTGTCCCCATCCTGCACGGTGTCCCCAACCTGCACGGTGTCCCTATCCTGCACAGTGTCCCCATCCTGCATGGTGTCCCTACCCTGCATGGTGTCCCCATGGTGCACAGTGTCCCTGCCCTGCACGGTGTCCCCATCCTGCACGGTGTCCCCATGGTGCACGGTGTCCCTATCCTGCACGGTGTCCCCATCCTGCACGGTGTCTCCATCCTGCACAGTGTCCCCATCCTGCACAGTGTCCCTACCCTTCACGGTGTCCCCATGGTGCACGATGTCCCCAACCTGCACGGTGTCCCCATCCTGCACGGTGTCTCCATCCTGCACAGTGTCCCCATCCTGCACAGTGTCCCTACCCTTCATGGTGTCCCCATGGTGCACGGTGTCCCCATCCTGCACGGTGTCTCCATCCTGCACAGTGTCCCCATCCTGCACAGTGTCCCTACCCTTCATGGTGTCCCCATGGTGCACGGTGTCCCTATCCTGCACGGTGTCTCCATCCTGCACGGTGTCCCCATCCTGCACGGTGTCTCCATCCTGCACAGTGTCCCCATCCTGCACGGTGTCCCTACCCTTCATGGTGTCCCCATGGTGCACGGTGTCCCTATCCTGCACGGTGTCTCCATCCTGCACAGTGTCCCCATCCTGCACAGTGTCCCCATCCTGCACGGTGTCCCTACCCTTCATGGTGTCCCCATGGTGCACGGTGTCCCCATCCTGCACAGTGTCCCTATCCTGCACAGTGTCCCTACCCTTCATGGTGTCCCCATGGTGCACGGTGTCTCCATCCTGCACAGTGTCCCCATCCTGCACGGTGTCCCTACCCTTCATGGTGTCCCCATGGTGCACGGTGTCCCTATCCTGCACGGTGTCCCCATCCTGCACGGTGTCCCCATCCTGCACGGTGTCTCCATCCTGCACGGTGTCCCCATGGTGCACGGTGTCCCCATGGTGCACGGTGTCCCTATCCTGCACAGTGTCCCTACCCTTCACGGTGTCCCCATGGTGCACGGTGTCCCCATGGTGCACGGTGTCCCCATCCTGCCCGGCATCACTCGCCCGCTCGGCTCTGCCCCGCTGCTCCCGCTGCTCCCCAGCACCGGCTCCGGCAGCCCCGATCCCGGCTCCACGCGGCAGGATCCTCACTCTCCGCACAGGGACGGGCGCCAACGCGCACAAAAGGCGGAACCCGCGCGCCGCGTCACCTCCGCGCCCCGCATGACGGGTTTGCAAACACGATCCCGGCGAGCAGCCGCCTCCAGGAGCTGGGAATGCGGCCGGGAACGCGGATGGGAACGCGGCTGGGAATGCGGATGGGAACGCGGCTGGGAACGCGGATGGGAACAGGGCTGGGAACACACTGGGAACGCGGCTGCGGCGCTGGGCAGGGAGCTCCTCACCGCCCGCGGTCCAAGCCAAGGCCGGTGTCTTAGCCAGGAAAACCCTGTTTGTTTAGAGGGGAAAGGGACGGCAATATCTGCCGAAAAGTAAAACAATAATAGTTTGTTGAAAAGTCCAAGGCTACTGGATCGGACACAGGAGCCGAGGCAAACAAACGTGTTTCCAGCTGCTTTGCAAAAGCAGTTAGAGGAAAACGGACCTGGTCTGCAGAGAAGCAGCTCGCAGCCCTGAGCGAACGTCCCAGCGCGGCCGGACGCCTTCCCGACCGCACAGCACGCGGATGCCGCGCGGCACAAAGCGCCAAAACACCCGTTTGGACTGATTTTCCATTGCAAATGGAATCTAAACCGAGAATTCCAGTCATTTCAGGCATTTCGCTATGGGGCCGACGCTCCGCAGGGCCTCCCCGCCAGCCCCGCGCTGCAGCGTTTCACCCTGGAACCATCTCTGACAGAGCAGAAAATGGAACTGGAGCAGAATGCAATCCTTTAATATAAAAGAAAACGTAATTCTGGGGGGAGGGAAGATTTTTCCACTTTATATTAACCTTAATAACTTCTAAAATATCATTTATAGTGCATCCACACGACTGTTTTGTCTGCAGGTGCTTTCCCTATGCTTTGGCAATGCCAAGAGCCTGCTCACCCAAGAAGCTGCTTGAACGACATCCAGACACATTGTCAAAAACATATGCATAATTGCTGTATTTTGCACAGTTTCTTTTCACAGCGTGGAGATGCAAGGAAAGCCTTATAAATATACAGAAAACCCAAGCGCTGAAATAATCTGCTCGTATGTGTCCCTTGTTGATAATCCTAAAACGAAGCCGGCCACTCGCACACCCTCCCAACCAGCACTGACTCCGCAGCAGACGAGTTCTAAAATTATCCTAATGGACTTCTGGAGCACGAGCCAAACGGCCGGGAATAAAACTGGAAGGGCCAGAAGAACCTCAGCAACGAGGCTTGGGATCAGCGACGGAGGAGGC
>NW_028288987.1:0-47266 GCF_059628265.1 Tinamus guttatus | reverse complement strand
CCTGGGTGTCACCCCCCCCCCCTTGACACATGGGTGTCCCCCCTCGTGCCACCCCCCCCCGTGTCACTTTGTCACCCAGTGCCACCCTTGGGTGTCCCCCCATGTCACCTGCTGCCACCCCCCCCATCACGTGACACCCTGGTGGCACCAGGTCCCCGTCCCCCGCAATGTCCCCTCTGTGCCACCCCCTGGTGCCACCATGTGTGTGTGTCCCCTCCAAGTGCCACCCCCGCTGATGTCCCCGCTGTCCCCAGGGGCTTTGGGGACCCTCGTGCAGGAGCTTCGGGCTCTGGGCGCCGCCATCCTCGGGGACGGGGACGTCCCTGTCACCGAACCCCCCTGGTGACATCCCGGCCACCGGTCCCTGTCACCGCCGGAGCCCGCGGGGGGGGCCCCGGCGTCCGGGTGAGTCACCTGGGGACACCCCTGTCACCTGGGGGGGGGTCACCCTGTGTCATGGTGCCACCAGGGCCCTGTCCCCTTGTGTCACCTTGGGGACCCTGTGTCACCTTGGGGTCCCTGTGTCACCCTGGGGTCCCCCTGTGTCACCTTGGGGACCTTGGGACCTCCCGATGCCACCAGGTCCCTGTCCCCTTGTGTCACCTTGGGGTCCCTGTGTCACCTTGGGGACCCTGTGACCGCCTGATGCCACCAGGCCCCTGTCTCCATGTGTCACCTTGGGGTCCCCTTGTGTCACCTTGGGGTCCCTGTGTCACCTTGGGGTCCCCTTTTGTCACCCTGGGGTCCCCATGTGTCACCCTGGGGTCCCCATGTGTCACCTTGGGGACCCCGTGATCTCCTGATGTCACCTGTCCCCATGTGTCACCTTGGTGACCCCTGTGTCACCTTGGGGACCCTGTGACCTCCTGGTGCCACCAGGCCCCTGTCCCCATTGTCACCTTAGGGTCCCTGTGTCACCTTGGGGGTCCCCATGTGTCACCTTGGGGACCCTGTGACCTCCTGAGGCCACCAGACCCCTGTCCCCATGTGTCCCCTTGGGGTCCCTGTGTCACCCTGGGGTCCCCTTTTGTCACCCTGGGGTCCCCATGTGTCACCTTGGGGACCCTGTGACCTCCTGATGCCACCTGTCCCCTGTCCCCATGTGTCACCTTGGGGACCCTGTGTCACCTTGGGGACCCTGGGACCTCCCGATGCCACCAGGCCCCTGTCTCCATGTGTCCCCTTGCGGTCCCCTTGTGTCACCTTGGGGTCCCCTTTTGTCACCCTGGGGTCCCCATGTGTCACCTTGGGGACCCCGTGATCTCCTGATGCCACCTGTCCCCATGTGTCACCTTGGTGACCCCTTGGGGATCCTGTGACCTCCTGGTGCCACCAGGCCCCTGTCCCCATGTGTCCCCTTGGGGTCCCTGTGTCACCCTGGGGTCCCCATGTGTCACCCTGGGGACCCTGTGACCTCCTGATGCCACCAGACCCTTGTCCCCATGTGTCCCCTTGGGGTCCCTGTGTCACCTTGGGGACCCTGTGACCTCCTGATGCCACCTGTCCCCATGTGTCACCCTAGGGTCCCCCTGTGTCACCTTGGGGACCCTGTGTCACCTTGGGGACCCTGTGACCTCCCGATGCCACCAGGCCCCTGTCTCCATGTGTCCTCTTGGGGTCCCCTTGTGTCACCTTAGGGTCCCTGTGTCACCTTGGGGTCCCCTTTTGTCACCCTGGGGTCCCCATGTGTCACCTTGGGGACCCCGTGATCTCCTGATGCCACCTGTCCCCATATGTCACCTTGGTGACCCCTGTGTCACCTTGGCGACCCTGTGACCTCCTGGTGCCACCAGGCCCCTGTCCCCATTGTCACCTTAGGGTCCCTGTGTCACCTTGGGGTCTCCATGTGTCACCTTGGGGACCCTGTGACCTCCTGGTGCCACCAGGCCCCTGTCCCCATTGTCACCTTAGGGTCCCTGTGTCACCTTGGGGTCCCCATGTGTCACCTTGGGGACCCTGGGACCTCCCGATGCCACCAGACCCCTGTCCCCTTGTGTCACCTTGGGGTCTCCATGTGTCACCTTGGGGACCCTGTGACCTCCTGATGCCACCTGTCCCCATGTGTCCCCTTGGGGTCCCTGTGTCACCTTGGGGACCCTGTGACCGCCTGATGCCACCTGTCCCCTGTCCCCATGTGTCACCTTGAGACCCCTCGTGTCACCTTGGGACCCTGGGACCTCCCGATGCCACCAGGTCCCTGTCCCCTTGTGTCACCTTGGGGTCCCCTTGTGTCACCTTGGGGTCCCTGTGTCACCTTGGGGACCCTGGGACCTCCTGGTGCCACCAGACCCCTGTCCCTATGTGTCACCCTAGGGTCCCCATATGTCACCTTGGGGACCCTGTGACCGCCTGATGCCACCAGGCCCCTGTCTCCATGTGTCACCTTGGGGTCCCTGTGTCACCCTGGGGTCCCCATGTGTCACCTTGGGGTCCCCATGTGTCAGCTTGGGGACCCCGTGATCTCCTGATGCCACCTGTCCCCTGTCCCCATTGTCACCTTAGGGTCCCTGTGTCACCTTGGGGTCCCCATGTGTCACCTTGGGACCCTGTGACCTCCTGATGCCACCTGTCCCCTGTCCCCATGTGTCCCCTTGGGGTCCCTGTGTCACCCTGGGGTCCCCCTGTGTCACCTTGGGGACCTTGGGACCTCCCGATGCCACCAGGCCCC
Organism: Tinamus guttatus; assembly: GCF_059628265.1. Lineage (NCBI taxonomy): Eukaryota > Metazoa > Chordata > Aves > Tinamiformes > Tinamidae > Tinamus > Tinamus guttatus. Next base: position 44,598 of record NW_028288987.1, on the reverse strand, counting down.
TGTCCCCATGTGTCACCTTGGGGTCCCCTTGTGTCACCTTGGGGTCCCTGTGTCACCCTGGGGTCCCCTTTTGTCACCTTGGGGTCACCATGTGTCACTTTGGGGACCCTGTGACCTCCTGATGCCACCTGTCCCCTGTCCCCATGTGTCACCTTGGGGGTCCCTATGTCACCTTGGGGTCCCCCTGTGCCACCTTAGGGGGTCCTTTGTGTCATCTTAGAGTCTCCATGTGTCACCTTGGGGCCCTTGAGTCACCTTGGGGACCCTGTGACCTCCCAATGCCACCAGGCCCCTGTCCCCATGTGTCGCCTTGGGGTCCCATGTGTCAGCTTGGGGGCCCTGGGACCTCCTGATGCCATCTGTCCCCATGTGTCACCTTGAGACCTCTCGTGTCACATTGGGGACCCTGTGACCTCCTGGTGCCACCAGGCCCCTGTCCCCATTGTCACCTTAGGGTCCCTGTGTCACCTTGGGGTCCCTATGTGTCACCTTGGGGACCCTGTGACCTCCTGAGGCCACCAGACCCCTGTCCCCATGTGTCCCCTTGGGGTCCCTGTGTCACCCTGGGGTCCCCCTGTGTCACCTTGGGGACCTTGGGACCTCCCGATGCCACCAGGTCCCTGTCCCCATGTGTCACCTTGGGGTCCCCTTGTGTCACCTTGGGGTCCCTGTGTCACCCTGGGGTCCCCTTTTGTCACCTTGGGGTCACCTTGGGGTCTCCATGTGTCACCTTGGGGACCCTGTGACCTCCTGATGCCACCTGTCCCCTGTCCCCATGTGTCACCTTGGGGTCCCTATGTCACCTTGGGGTCCCCCTGTGCCACCTTAGGGGGTCCCTTGTGTCATCTTAGAGTCTCCATGTGTCACCTTGGGGCCCTTGTGTCACCTCGGGGACCCTGTGACCTCCCAATGCCACCAGGCCCCTGTCCCCATGTGTCGCCTTGGGGTCCCATGTGTCAGCTTGGGGACCCTGGGACCTCCTGATGTCACCTGTCCCCATGTGTCACCTTGAGACCTCTCGTGTCACCTTGGGGACCCTGTGACCTCCTGGTGCCACCAGGCCCCTGTCCCCATTGTCACCTTAGGGTCCCTGTGTCACCTTGGGGCCCCTATGTCACCTTGGGGACTCTGTGACCTCCTGAGGCCACCAGACCCCTGTCCCCATGTGTCCCCTTGGGGTCCTTGTGTCACCCTGGGGTCCCCCTGTGTCACCTTGGGGACCTTGGGATCTCCCGATGCCACCAGGTCCCTGTCCCAATGTGTCACCTTGGGGTCCCCTTGTGTCACCTTGGGGTCCCTGTGTCACCCTGGGGTCCCCCTGTGTCACCTTGGGGACCTTGGGACCTCCCGATGCCACCAGGCCCCTGTCCCCATGTGTCACCCTGGGGTCCCCTTTTGTCACCTTGGGGACCCCTTGGGGTCACCTTGGGGTCTCCATGTGTCACCTTGGGGACCCTGTGACCTCCTGGTGCCACCAGGCCCCTGTCCCCATGTGTCCCCTTGGGGTCCCTGTGTCACCTTAGGGGGTCCCTTGTGTCATCTTAGAGTCTCCATGTGTCACCTTGGGGCCCCTATGTCACCTCGGGGACCCTGTGACCTCCCGGTGCCACCAGGCCCCTGTCCCCATGTGTCACCTTGGGGTCCCTGTGTCACCTTGGGGTCTCCCTGTGTCACCTCGGAGGGGTCCCCTTGTGTCACATTGGGAGGGACCCTGTCCCCTCCCAGTGCCACCAATCCTGGGTCCCCATGTGTCACCTTGGGGTCTCCCTGTCCCCTCCCCCTCACTCATTTTGACTGTTTTTGGTTTTTTTTTTCCAGTTTTGCTGATGTTTCGTCCCATTTTGCTGTGATTAAAAACAATAAAAAAAAGACACAAAAAAGAGCAAAAAACACCAGAAAATGACCCAAAATGGGGTCACCGCCACAGCGTCACCGGTGTCACCCACGTCCCTGTGGTCCCAATGACCAGCGATGTCCCCACTGCTGCTGGGGATGCCAACGGTGTCACTCGTGTCCCCAAGGTTGTCAACGTCACTGATGTCCCCATGGCCACCGCGCGTGTCACCAGTGTCCCCATTGCTGCTGCTGTCACTGCTGTCCCCACAGTGTCCTGCTGTCCCCAGCATCGTGGTGTCACCAGTGGTGCCACCACTTTCCCAGTTGTCCCAGCGTCATCGGTGTCCCCAGTGTCACCACTGCCCTGGTGTCCCCTGCATCCCACATCCCCTAGTGTCACTCTTGTCCTGGTGTCCCCATTGGCTGGGTGACACCGGTGTCCCCAGTGTTCTCATTGTCCCCATTGTCACCACAGTGATGGTGGCACCTCCTCCTGGGGGGAGGAGCCCTAGAATGGGCTCAAACCCTCCCAAAATGGGCTAAAATGCCCCAAAATGGGCTAAAATCCCCCTAAAACAGGCTAAAATCCCCCCAAAGGGGATAAAATTCCCCTAAATGGGATCAAATCCCCCCAAAATGGTCTCAAATCCCCCCAAACAGGTTCAAATTCCCCCAAAATGACCTCAGATCTCCCCAACCCTCCATCAATCCCCAAACCCGGAGCCAAGACCCCAGACCCAACCAAAGACCCAACGTCCAACCCAAAGATCCAACCAAGACCCAACGTCCAACCCAAAGACCCAACATCCAACCCAAAGACCCAACCAAAGACCCAACATCCAACCCCAAGACCCAACATCCAACCCAAAGACCCAACGTCCAACCCAAAGATCCAACCAAGACCCAACGTCCAACCCAAAGACCCAACGTCCAACCCAAAGATCCAACCAAGACCCAACGTCCAACCCAAAGACCCAACATTCAACCCACAGACCCAACCAAAGACCCAACGTCCAACCCAAAGACCCAACGTCCAACCCAAAGACCCAACCAAAGACCCAACATCCAGCCCCAAGACCCAACATCCAACCCAAAGACCCAACGTCCAACCCAAAGACCCAACATCCAACCCAAAGACCCAACATCCAACCCAAAGAGCCAACCAAGACCCAACATCCAACCCAAAGACCTAACGTCCAACCCAAAGACCCAACGTCCAACCCAAAGATCCAACGTCCAACCCAAAGATCCAACGTCCAACCCAAAGACCCAACGTCCAACACTAAGACCCAACCCAAAGACCCAACATCCAACCCAAAGACCCAACATCCAACCCAAAGACCCAACGTCCAACCCAAAGATCCAACATCCAACCCAAAGACCCAACATCCAACCCAAAGAGCCAACCAAGACCCAACATCCAACCCAAAGACCCAACGTCCAACCCAAAGACCCAACGTCCAACCCAAAGATCCAACATCCAACCCAAAGACCCAACATCCAACCCAAAGAGCCAACCAAGACCCAACATCCAACTCAAAGACCTAACGTCCAACCCAAAGACCCAACGTCCAACCCAAAGATCCAACCAAGACCCAACATCCAACCCAAAGACCCAACGTCTAACCCAAAGACCCAACATCCAACCCAAAGATCCAACATCCAACCCAAAGACCCAACATCCAACCCAAAGACCCAACGTCCAACCCAAAGACCCAACACTACAACCTAAGACCCAACCCCAAGACTCAAGATCCAACCAGCGACCCAATATCCAACTCAAAGACCTAACACCCAAGACCCAACCCCAAGACCCAACTCCCAGACACAACCCCAAGACCCACAACCCAACCTCAAGACCCCAATACTCAACCCAAGACTCAAGACCCAACCACCAACCCCAAGACCCAACCCCTAGGACCTAAGACCCAACCCAAGGACCCAAAGTCAACCCAAAGACCCAACCTCAAGACCCCAATGCTCAAGCCCAAGATCCCAGATCCAGCTCCAAGGCCTAAAACCCAACCCCAACACTCAAGATCCACCCCCAAAACCCAATATCCAACTCAAAGGCCTAATGCTCAACCCCCAAAGTGAACCCTAAGACCTAAGGCCCAACCCAAAGACCCAAGGCTGAACCCCAAGAACCCAGACCCAACCTCAAGACCCAACGCTCAACCCCAAGACCCCAGATTCAAACCCAGGGCCTAAAACCCAACCCCAACACTCAAGAGCCAACCCCAAGACCCAATATCCAACTCAAAGGCCCAACGCTCAACCCCCAAACCCAACCCTAAGGCCCAAACCCAAGACCAAGACCCAGCCCCAAGACCCAACACTCAACCCCAAGACCCCAGACCCAACCCCAAGACCCCCAGACGCAACCCCAAGACTCCAGACCCAACCTCAACACCCCAGACCCAACCCCAAGACCCCCAGACCCAACCCAAAGACCCCCAGACCCAACGCCAAGACCCAACACCCAACCCCAAGACCCAACACCCAACCCCAAGACCCCAGACCCAACCCAAAGACCCCCAGACCCAACCCCAAGACCCAACACTCAACCCCAAGACCCCAGACCCAACCCCAAGACCCAAGTCCAACACTCAAGAACAACCCCCCCCAATCCCAAGCCCCAACCCAAGACCCGCCCCCCCCTCATCCTCCCCCATCACTTGGGGGTGCAGCCCCCCCCCCCCCCCAGCCCTGGGTGCCACCAGGCGGCCGCTGCTCATGTTGGTGGCCACCGCCGCGACCTCCTCGTTGGGGACAAAGGCGCCATTGTCACCATAGACCCCGCCCCTCCTGCCATGTCCCCCCACTTGCCCCTCCTGGCCCCATAGACCCCCCCCCCCAGTGCCCTCCAAGCCCCGCCCCCGTGTGGACACGCCCCCTTTCGGCCCCTAAACCACGCCCCCTCCCGCAGCCCCGCCCCTCCTTCATCGTCCTCTTGGGGCGCTTGTTAGCCCCGCCCCCCGTCCCCGAGCCGCCATTGGCTCCTGCCCCGCCCTCCGCGCGCCCCCATTGGCCCACGCGGCGCAGGCCACGCCCCCTAAAAGACCGATCCGTGTTTATTAAAGGGCCCCGCGCCGCTGCGGCGCCCGGGCCCGCCGGGTGACAGTTCGGGTGTTGTTGGGGGTGACGCTCGGGTGTTGCAGGGGCCACGGGTGGTACCGCCTGGGGAGGGGACAACCAGGGACCAGGTGTCCCCACAGGGGCAGGGGGGCGGAGCTGGAGGGGGCCCAGGTGTCCGGATGGGGACACAGAAGGGCCCAGGCGTCCGGGCAGGGGACACGGAGGGACCCAGGCGTCCGGTTGGGGACACAGAGGGGCCCAGGCGTCCGGGCAGGGGACATAGGGGGGTCCAGGCGTCCAGATGGGGACACAGAGGGGCCCAGGCGTCCGGTTGGGGACATGAAGGGGCCCAGGCGTCCGGGCAGAGGACACAGGGGGTCCAGGTGTCCAGATGGGGGACGCGAAGGGGCCCAGGCGTCCGGATGGGGACACGAAGGGGCCCAGGCGTCCGGGCAGCCCTGGGAGCCGCCCCTTGGCCACCGCGTCTGTACTGGGGGCCCGAGGCCACCGTGTCCCTGTGTCCCTGTGTCTTGGGTCCCCATGTCCCCATGTCCCATGTCCCGTGTCCCGTGTCCCATGTCCCCGTGTCCCGTGTCCCGTGCCCCGTGTCCCCGTGTCCCCGTGTCCCGTGTCCCGTGTCCCCATGTCCCCGTGTCCCCATGTCCTCATGTCCCCGTGTCCCCGTGTCCCGTGTCCCATGTCCCCGTGTCCCCGTGTCCCGTGTCCCGTGTCCCCGTGTCCCCATGTCCCGTGTCCCCATGTCCCCATGTCCCATGTCCCCGTGTCCCGTGTCCCCGTGTCCCCCCTCAGCCCAGCTCCTGGCGGCTCTTCCCGGCGCCCTTGGGCATCTTGCGGGCGGCCGCGTCCTCCAGCTCCTTGGCCTGGTAGTAGTGGGGGGCCACCTCGAGCAGCCACCCGCTCTCGATCTCGATGACCTGCGGGGACGTCACCGTCATTGTCACCATCATTGTCACCGTCACCGTCACTGTCACCGTCACCATCACCGGGCGGAACGGGGGTCCCCGGCCCCTGCTGCCCGCGGGGGACGCGGTGGCACCGGGACGTGGGTCCCCCCATAGGGTCCCTCTTGTCGCCCTGCTCCCGGGTGACACGGGGAGCCCCCGTCACCGTCCCCGCCGTCGCTGTCCCCTCGGCCTGAGTGACACCGGGACCAGGTCGCGCTGTGGGGCTCCGGTGTCGCCGGTGTCCCCATGGGGACCCCACCGTGACACCCGGCTCCGCAGGGGCCGTCCCCACCATGTCCCCACGTCCCCATGATGTCCCATGTCCCCACCATGTCCCCACATCCCTGCAATGTCCCCATGATGTCCCCACATCCCTGCAATGCCCCCCATGTCCCTGTGATGTGCCCTGCTGCCCCCATGTCCCTGTCCCCCCATGTCCCCATGGTGTCCCCATGTCCTTGCAATGTCCCCATGGTGTCCCCACATCCCTGCAATGCCCCCCATGTCCCCATGGTGTCCCCATGTCTCCAATGTCCCCATGGTGTCCCTGTGTCCCCCTGTGTTCCCACATCCCCAATGGCCCCATGTCCCCATTGTGTCCCCAACGTCCCCATGTTCCCGTAGTGTCCCCATGGTGTCCCCAATGTCCCCATTGTGTCCCCAACGTCCCCATGTTCCCATAGTGTCCCCATAGTGTCCCCAATGTCCCCATGTCCCGGTGTCCCCATGTCCCCATGTTCCCACATCCCCAATGTCCTCATTGTGTCCCCAAGGTCTCCATGTTGCCATAGTGTCCCCATGTCCCCATGGTGTCCCCAGTGTCCCCATGGTGTCCCCATGTCCCCACGTTCCCATAGTGTCCCCAACATCCCCAATGTCCCAATGGGTGTCCCCATTTTCATGTCCCCATTTCCATGTCCCCCATGTCCCTGTCCCCCCATGTCCCCATTGTGTCCCCAACGTCCCCGTTTCCCCAATGTCCCCAAGGTGTCCCCGATGTCCCCATGTCCCCAGTGTCCCCACCTGACGCATGAACTCCTTGGTGGTGAACACCAGCTCGTGGTAGAGCACCCAGCGCGGCTGTCCCCATTGTGTCCCCAACGTCCCCATGTTCCCATAGTGTCCCCATGGTGTCCCCAGTGTCCCCATGGTGTCCCCAATGTCCCCATGTCCCCAGTGTCCCCACCTGGCGCAAGAACTCCTTGGTGGTGAACACCAGCTCGTGGTAGAGCACCCAGCGCGGCTGTCCCCATTGTGTCCCCAACATCCCCATGTTCCCATAGTGTCCCCATGGTGTCCCCAATGTCCCCATGGTGTCCCCAATGTCCCCATGGTGTCCCCGATGTCCCCATGTCCCCAGTGTCCCCACCTGGCGCATGAACTCCTTGGTGGTGAACACCAGCTCGTGGTAGAGCACCCAGCGCGGCTGTTGCTCGAACAGGCAGCTGTTGGGGTGTACGAACACCGTGTGCTGCTGCTTCACCGTGCGGTAGCCGCCCCGCGTCAGCCGCGCCGCGTGGTAGAAGTAGCCGGCGGTGATGGCCTGGGGGGACACGGGGACAATGGGGACAATGGGGACATGGGGGACGCTATGGGGACATTGGGGGGACATGGGGGGAGGGACACGGGGACACCCGGGGGACACCCAAGGGAACACCCGGTCATGGTGGGGGGGGACATGGGGACACCCAGGGGACAAGGGGACACCCAGAGTGACACCCAGGGGGACACAGGGTCATGGTGGGGGCGGGATACGAGGACACCCATGGGACACAGGGGGACATGGGGACACCCAGGGGGACGCCATGGGGACAATGGGGATGTTGGGGGGACATGGAGGTCATGGGGGGGACACAGGGACACCCAGGGGACACTCAAGGGAACACCCGGGGGGACACAGGGACATCCAGGGGGACACCCGAGGGGGACATGGGGACACCCAGGGGACAAGGGGGTACCCAGGGTGACACCCGGGGGACACAGGGACATCCAGGGGGACACAGGGTCATGGTGGGGGGGGGGGGGAGATATGAGGACACCCATGGGACACAGGGACAATGGGGACACCCAAGGGGACACCATGGGGACCTGGGGGACACTATGGGGACACTGGGGACGTTGCGGGGGCATGGGGTCATGGGAGGGGACACAGGGACACCTGGGGGACACCCAAGGGAACACCCAGGGGGACACAGGGACATCCAGGGGGACACCCAGGGAACAAGGGGACACCCAGAGTGACACCCAGGGGGACACCATGGGGTCCTGGGGGACACTATGGGGACACTGGGGGGACATGGGGTCATGGGGGGGGACACAGGGACATGGGACACTCAAGGGAACACCCAGGGGGACACAGGGACATCCAGGGGGACACAGGGTCATGGTGGGGGGGACATGGGGACACCCAGGGGACAAGGGGACACCCAGGGTGACATCCACGGGGACACAGGGTCATGGTGGGGGGACACCCGGGGGGGCACCATGGGGACACCCAGGGGACAAGGGGACACCCAGGGTGACACCCAGGGGGACACAGGGTCATGGTGGGGGTGGGATATGAGGACACCCGTGGGACACAGGGGGACATGGGGACACCCGGGGGACACCCAGAGTGACACCCAGGGGGACATGGAGGAGGGGGACACCTGGGCAGGACATGAAGGGGGGACACAAGGTCACGGGGTGGGGGACAGTTTGGGATCATTTTGGGTCGGTTTGAGGTGGTTTTGGGCTGGTTGGAGGTGATTTTAGAGCACTTTGGGTGATTTGGGGTGTTTTGGGTCAGTTTGGGGTGATTTTGAGGCGATTTGGGATCAGTTTGGGTTGATTTGGGGCATTTCTGGAGCATTTTGGGTCAGTTTGCGGTGATTTTGGGGCAGCTTGGGGTGGTTTTGGGTAATTCTAGGGTGTTTTGAGTTCATTTGGAGTGATTTGAGGGTGGTTTTGGGTCAGTTTGGCGTCATTTTGGGTCAGTTTGGGATGACTTGAGGTGATTTGGGGGCATTTTTGGTAAGTTTGGGGAGTTTTGGCTCATATTGAGGAGATTTTGGGGTGGTTTTTGGTCAGTTTGGGGTGATTTTGGGGCATTCCTGGGGAGTTTTGGGGTGATTTGTGGGGTGTTTGGGTCAGTTTGGGGTGGTTTCGGGTGAGTTTGGGGCGATTTGGGGGCATTTTTGGGTGATTTGGGGGTGTTTCTGGGGCATTTCTGGGGCATTTGGGGGTGATTTTGGGTCAGTCTGGGGTGGTTTCAGGTGAGTTTGGGGTGATTTGGGGCATTTCTGGGGCATTTTGGGGTGATTTGGGTCAGTTTGGGGTGTTTCGGGGGCATTTTGGGGTAATTTGGGGTCAGTTTGGGGAGGTTTCGGGTGATTTGGGGGCATTTCTGGGATGTTTGGGTCAGTTTGGGGTGATTTGGGGCATTCCTGTGGCGTTTTGAGGTGATTTGGGGTCAGTCTGGGGTGATTTGGGGTCAGTTTGGGGAGGTTTCAGGTGATTTGGGGGTGATTTGGGGGCGTTTCTGGGATGTTTGGGTCAGTTTGCGCTGATTTGCGGCATTTCTGTGCCGTTTTGGGGTGCTTTGGGGTCAGTCTGGGGTGATTTGGGGTCAGTTTGGGGTGGTTTCAGGTGAGTTTCTAGTGATTCTGGGGCATTTCCGGGGTGTTTTGGGGGGCGTTTTGGGTGAGTTTGGGGTGATTCTGGGGCATTTCTGGGGCGTTTTGGGGCGTCTCTGGGGCGTTTTGGGGTGATTTGGGGTCGGTTTGGGGCATTTCCGGGGTGTTTTGGGGGGATTTGGGGTGAGTTTGGGGTGATTCTGGGGCATTTCTGGGGCATTTTGGGGCCTTTCTGGGGCGTTTTGGGGTGATTTTGGCTCTGTCTGGGGTGGTTTTGGGTGCGTTTGGGATGATTTTGGGTCAGCCTGGGGTGTTTTTGGGTGCGTTCGGGGTGGTTTTGGGCGCGTTTGGGGTGATTTTGGGCGCATTTGGGGTGTTTTTGGGCGCGTTCGGGGCGTTTTCGGGCGCGTTCGGGGCTCCCACCTTGCGGACCTGGCGCAGGTCGCCCTGGCAGGACGAGGGCAGCAGCTCCACGCGCTCCATGAGGCCCTGGAGCTGCTCGCGCACGGCGCGCGCCCGCCGCAGCGACCGCAGCTGCACGAAGTTCTCGTAGCACCACTGCACCGAGTAGCCGCTCTCCACCCACTGCCACCGGTGACAGGGGGACAAGATGGCGTGGAGATGGTGGGCACAATGATGGGGAGATGGTGGGTCCAATGATGGGGAGATGGTGGGTACGATGGTATGGAGATGGTGGGCATGATGACAAGATGTTGGACAAGATGGCGTGGAGATGGTGGGTACAATGATGGGGAGATGGTGGGTACGATGGTGTGGAGACGGTGGGTACAATGATGGGGAGATGGTGGGTACAATGACGTGGAGATGGTGGGTCCAATGATGGGGAGATGGTGGGCGCGATAACGTGGAGATGGTGGGTACAATGACATGGAGATGGTGGGTACGATGGTGTGGAGATGGTGGGTACAACCACATGGAGATGGTGGGTCCAACGACGTGGAGATGGTGGGTCCAATGATGGGGAGATGGTGGGTACAACGATGGAGAGATGGTGGGTACAATGACATGGAGATGGTGGGTACAACCACATGGAGATGGTGGGTCCAACGACGTGGAGATGGTGGGTCCAACGACGTGGAGATGGTGGGTCCAATGACGTGGAGATGGTGGGTCCGATGATGGGGAGATGGTGGGTACGATGGGGTGGAGATGGTGGGTACAACCACATGGAGATGGTGGGTCCAATGACGTGGAGATGGTGGGTCCAATGATGGGGAGATGGTGGGCGCGATAACGTGGAGATGGTGGGTACAATGACGTGGAGATGGTGGGTACGATGGTGTGGACATGGTGGGTACGATGACATGCAGATGGTGGGCATGATGACAAGATGGCGTGGAGATGGTAGGCACGATGGTGTGGAGATGTTGGGTACAATGATGTGGAGATGGTGGGCACGATGACGTGGAGATGGTGGGTCCAATGACATGGAGATGGTGGGCACAATGATGGGGAGATGGTGGGCGCGATAACGTGGAGATGGTGGGTCCAATGATGGGGAGATGATGGGTACGATAACGTGGAGATGGTGGGTTGGATGACATGAAGATGTTGAGTATGATAACGTGGAGATGGTGGGTACAATGATGGGGAGATGTTGGGTACGATGACGTGGAGATGGTGGCCGCGATAATGTGGAGATGGTGGGTACAATGATGGGGAGATGGTGGGTATGATGGGGTGGAGATGGTGGCCACGATAATGTGGAGATGGTGGGTACAATGATGGGGAGATGGTGGGTATGATGGGGTGGAGATGGTGGGTACGATGACAAGATGTTGGACAAGATGACGTGGAGATGGTGGGTACGATGGTGTGGAGATGGTGGGTACGATGACATGCAGATGGTGGGTACAATGACGTGGAGATGGTGGGTACGATGACATGCAGATGGTGGGTACGATGACAAGATGTTGGACAAGATGGCGTGGAGATGGTGGGTACGATGGTGTGGAGATGTTGGGTACAATGATGTGGAGATGGTGGGCACGATGACGTGGAGATGGTGGGTGTGATGACATGGAGATGGTGGGTACGATGACGTGGAGATGGTGGGTACGATGGCGTGGAGATGGTGGGTACAATGACATGGAGATATTGGGTATGATGGGGTGGAGATGGTGGGTCCAATGATGTGGAGATGGTGGGTACGATGGTGCAGAGATGGTGGGTGTGATGGGGTGGAGATGGTGGGTACCATGGCATGGAGATGGTGGGTACAACCACATGGAGATGGTGGGTACGATGACATGGAGATGGTGGGTGCGATGACGTGGAGATGGTGGGTACGATGGGGTGGAGATGGTGGGTACGATGACGTGGGGCACGATGACAAGATGTTGGGTACGATGACGTGGGGACATCGGACACAGTGACATGGAGATGGGGACACCAGGCAGCAACACAGGACACCGGAACAGCAGGGGACACAGGGACAGGGGACACAGGGACAAGGGACACAGGGACCTGGTCAGCACCTGCCTCCAACAGCCCCTCCATTGTCCCGTCCCCCTCATTCTCCCCCTGGACCTCCCAGACCCCACATTGACACAAGGCACCCCCAAAGTCCCCCCAGACCCCGATTTCCCCCTGATTTCCCCCCCAGATCCCAATTTCCCCCCGATTTCTCCCCTCCCAGATCCCAATTTCCCCCCTATTCCCCCCTTGGCCCCGATTCCCCCCTCCAGATCCCAATTCTCCCCAATTTCCCCTCCCAGACCCCTGTTCCCCTCTATTTCCCCCACAGACCCCAATTTCTCTCCCTATTCCCTCCCCAAGATCCCAATTTCCCCCCAATTTCCCCTCCCAGACCCTGATTTCCCCCTATTTCCCCCAAGACCCCAATTTCCCCTTGATTCCGCCCTTCAGATCCCAATTTCCCCCTGATTCCACCCTTCAGACCCCAATTTCCCCCCAATTTCCCCTCCCATACCCCAATTTCCCCCCTATTTCCCCCCACAGACCCCAATTTCCCCCCTAGACCCCAATTTCCCCCCAATTTCCCCTCCCATACCCCAATTTCCCCCCAATTTTCCCCCGCAGACCCCAATTTCCCTCCCAGACCCCAATTTCCCCCCAATTTCCCCTCCCAGACCCCAATTTCCCCCCTATTTCCCCCCCCAGACCCCAATTTCCCCTCCACAGACCCCGATTTCCATCCAATTTCCCCCCCAGACCCCAATTCCCCCCATTTACCCTCCCAGACCCCAATTTTCCCCCTATTTCCCCCCCAGACCCCAATTGCCCCCCAGACCCCAATTTCCATCCAATTTCCCCCCGCAGACCCCAATTCCCCCCATTTCTCCTCCCAGACCCCAATTTCCCCCCTATTTCCCCCCCATACCCCAATTTCCACCCCCATTCCCCCCGGCCGCGATCCCCGCGGCGTTCCCGGCGTTCCCGGCATTCCCGGCGTTCCGGGCGCTCCCGCTCCGTGCCTGGCTGTAGACGTTGAGCAGCACCAGGTGGTCGCCCCCCGGCACGTGGAAGTTCATGCGCGCGTTGTCCGCGTGGACCACCTTGTCCTTGGGCCGGTAGAACACGGCGTTGTTCACCGACAGCATGGCCGCCACCGAGAGCACCTCCTCCGTGCAGCCGTACCTGGGGACGCGGGTGTCACCGCGTGGCGGGGACGGCAACCGAGGGCGTGGGGACGTCAACCGAGGGCATGGGGACATCAACGTGGCAATGGGGACGGGAACGCGGCAATGCGGACGTCAACCAAGGGCATGGGGACATCAACCTAATGGATGGGGGCATCAACCTATGGGATGGGGATGTCAACCAAGGGCATGGGGATATCAACCAAGGGCATGGGGACATCAACCAAGGGCATGGGGACATCAACATGGCAATGGGGACATCAATGGAGAATTGGGACGTCAACCTATGGGATGGGGGGTGTCAACCTACAGGATGGGGATGTCAACCAAGGGCATGGGGACATCAACGTGGCAATGGGGACGGGAACGCGGGAATGGGGACGGCAACCTACGGGATGGGGACATCAACGCAGCAATGGGGACATCAATAGACGGGGTGGGGACGGCAACCAAGGGCATGGGGACATCAACGTGGCAATGGGGATGGTAACGCGGCAATGGGGACGTCAACCGAGGGCATGGGGACATCAAGCTACGGGATGGGGACATCAACACGGCAATGGGGACATCAATAGACAGCATGGGGATGTCAACCTATGGGATGGGGATGTCAACGAAGGGCATGGGGACATCAATAGAAGGGATGGGGAAGTCAACCAAGGGCATGGGGACATCAACGTGGCAATGGGGACGTCAATAGACGGGATGGGGACGTCAACCAAGGGCATGGGGACATCAACGTGGCAATGGGGACGGTTACGCGGCAACGGGGATGTCAACCGAGGTCACGGGGACATCAATCAAGGGCATGGGGACGGCAATGTGGCAATGGGGACATCAACCTACAGGATGGGGACGTCAACCTATGGGATGGGGATGTCAACCGAGGGCGTGGGGACGTCAACGTGGCAACGGGGAGGGGAACGCGGCAATGGGGACGTCAACCAAGGGCATGGGGACGTCAACCGAGGGCATGGGGACATCAAAGCAGCAATTGGGACGTCAACCTATGGGATGGGACGTCAACCTAGGGGATGGGAACATCAACGCAGCAATGGGGACATCAATAGATGGAATGGGGATGTCAACCTATGGGATGGGGACGTCAACCAAGGGCATGGGGACATCAAGCAAGGGCATGGGGACATCAACATGGCAATGGGGACATCAATGCAGAATTGGGACATCAACCTATGGGATGAGGGCGTCAACCTACGGGATGGGGATGTCAACCAAGGGCATGGGGACGGCAACCTACAGGATGGGGACATCAACCAAGGGCATGGGGACATCAATAGACGGGATGGGGACGGCAACCAAGGGCATGGGGACATCAAAGCAGCAATTGGGACGTCAACCTATGGGATGGGGACGTCAACCTACAGGATGGGGACGTCAACCAAGGGCATGGGGACATCAACGTGGCAATGGGGACGTCAACCTACGGGATGGGGACGTCAACCAAGGGCATGGGGACATCAACCGAGGGCATGGGGACATCAACATGGCAATGGGGATGTCCACCTATGGGATGGGGATGTCAACCTATGGGATGGGGACGTCAATCAAGGGCATGGGGACATCAACGTGGCAATGGGGATGTCAATGCGACAATGGGGACATCAACCTATGGGATGGGGACGTCAACCGAGGTCACGGGGACATCAACATGGCAATGGGGACGTCAACCTATGGGATGGGGACGTCAACCAAGGGCATGGGGACGGCAATGTGGCAATGGGGACGGCAACCTACAGGATGGGGACATCAACCAAGGGCATGGGGACATCAATAGATGGGATGGGGATGTCAACCTATGGGATGGGGACATCAACGTGGCAATGGGGACATCAACCTATAGGATGGGGACGTCAACCAACGGCATGGGGACATCAACGTGGCAATAGGGACGTCAACCTATGGGATGGGGACGTCAACCGAGGTCACGGGGATGTCAACGTGGCAATGGGGATGTCAATGCAGCAATGGGGACATCAACCTACAGGATGGGGACGTCAACCGAGGGCATGGGGACATCAAATGATGGGATGGGGACGGCAACCTATGGGATGGGGCCTTCAACCAAGGGCATGGGGACATCAACGCGGCAATGGGGATGTCAACGCGGCAATGGGAATGTCAACCTACGGGATGGGGACGTCAACCAAGGGCATGGGGGCGTCAATCAAGGGCATGGGGACATCAACGCGGCAATGGGGACATCAACCTATGGGATGGGGACAGCAACTGAGGGCGCGGGGACGGCAACGCGGCAATGGGGACAGCAACCGAATAGATGGGGACATCAACCGAGGGTATGGGGATGTCAACACGGCAACAGGGACGTCAACCTAACAGATGGGGACATCAACACAGCAATGGGGATGTCAACCTAGGGGATGGGGACGTCAACACAGGGCTGGGGACATCAATCTAGAGGATGGGGACTTCAACACAGCAACGTCAACATGGCAATGGGGACCTCAACATGGCAACGGGGACATCAACCTAGGGATGGGACGTCAACCTAAGGGATGGGGACATCCATCGAAGGCATGGGGACATCAATAAGGCAACGGGGACATCAATAAGGCAACGGGGACATCAACTTGGGTGATGGGGACGTCAACCCTGGGCATGGGGACATCAACACAGCGATGGGGACCTCACCGTAGGGATGGCCATGGCATCAGGAGCACCTTCTCCATGTAGCCTCATGTGGGGACAGGGACGTCACCGGGGCACCCCGGGGACAGGGCCAACAATGTGGGGCCGGGGACGTCACCGCGTCACCCTGGAGGTGGGGACGTCACCCCGGGGACGGGGTGGCAGGTGACGCGCGCAGGGGCCACTCACTGCTCCGACGCCAGGATCATCTTGGCCAACATGGGCTCCACGGGCAGCTCCGCCATGCGCCGGCCCAGCTGGGGACAGCGGGAAGGGGACACGGTGAGGAGGGCTGGGGACGCGCGGGGGACGGTGACACGCGCGTCCCCGCGCGGTGGCCCCGGTACCGTGGTGAGCTCGCCCAGGTGGTTGAGGGCGCCCAACGCGTAGAGCTGCTCCAGCGCCAGCACCAGCGTCTCGTGGGGCGGCGGGTCCAGGAAGTCGAAGTGGATGAGGTCGTTGATGCCTGGGGACGGGGACGTCACCGCGGCGTCACCCGGGGGTGGCCGCCACCCCGGGGCCACCCAAGGGTCCTCAGGACGCGGCCGGCACCGCCGAGAAGGCCCCTCAGGTGCCCCAAGGTCCCCTGAGGTGACCCTGTGTCCTCTGAGGTGCCCCAATGGACCCTGAGGAGCCCCAATGGCCCCTGAGATGTCCCCAAGATGTCCCTAGGGTCCCCAAGATGTCCCTATGGTCCCTAAGACGTCCCTATGGCCCCTGAGACAACGCGAGGTCCCCCAAGATGCCCCAATGTCCCCTGAGATGTCCCCAAGATGTCCCTAGGGTCCCCAAGATGTCCCTATGGCCCCTGAGACAACGCGAGGTGCCCCCAAATGCCCCAATGTCCCCTGAGATGTCCCCAAGATGTTCCCATGCTCCTCAAGATGTCCCCATTACCCCAAGACGGCCCGAAGTCCCCCTGGGTGCGCCAACGTCCCCATGAGATGTCCCTATGGTCCAGAAATGCCCCAATGTCCCCTGAGATGCCCCAGTGGCCCCTGAAATGTCCCCAAGGCTCTTGAGGAGGAGGACGAGGCCGCCCAGGTCGCTGTCCCCAATGTCCCCAATGATGTCCCCAATGTCCCCAAGGGCTCACCCAGGCTCTTTAGCAGCAGGACCAGGCCGCCCAGCTCGTTGTCCCCAATGTCCCCAATGTCCCCAAGGGCTCACCCAGGCTCTTCAGGAGCAGGACGAGGCCGCCCAGGTCGCTGTCCCCAATGTCCCCAATGATGTCCCCAATGTCCCCAATGTCCCCAGTGCTCACCCAGGCTCTTGAGCAGCAGCACGAGGCCGCCCAGCTCGCTGTCCCCAATGTCCCCAATGTCCCCAATGTCCCCATTGCTCACCCAGGCTCTTGAGCAGCAGGACCAGGCCGCCCAGCTCGCTGTCCCCAATGTCCCCAATGTCCCCAGTGCTCACCCAGGCTCTTGTCCCCAATGTCCCCATTGTTCCCAGTGCTCACCCAGGCTCTTCAGCAGCAGGACCAGGCCGCCCAGCTTGCTGTCCCCAATGTCCCCAATGTCCCCAATGATGTCCCCAATGTCCCCAATGCTCACCCAGGCTCTTGTCCCCATTGTCCCCAATGATGTCCCCAGTGTCCCCAGTGCTCACCCAGGCTCTTCAGCAGCAGGACCAGGCCGCCCAGCTCGCTGTCCCCAATGTCCCCATTGTCCCCAGTGTCCCCAATGCTCACCCAGGCTCTTGAGCAGCAGGACCAGGCCGCCCAGCTCGCTGTCCCCAATGTCCCCAATGATGTCCCCATTGTCCCCAACACTCACCCAGGCTCTTCAGCAGCAGGACCAGCCCGCCCAGCTCGCTGTCCCCAATGTCCCCAATGTCCCCAGTGTCCCCATTGTCCCCATTGTCCCCATTGTCCCCAACACTCACCCAGGCTCTTGAGCAGCAGGACCAGCCCGCCCAGGTCGCTGTTCCCAATGTCCCCAATGTCCCCAATGTCCCCAATGATGTCCCCATTGTCCCCAACGCTCACCCAGGCTCTTCAGCAGCAGGACCAGCCCGCCCAGGTCGCTGTCCCCAATGTCCCCAATGTCCCCAATGTCCCCAATGATGTCCCCATTGTCCCCAATGTCCCCATTGTCCCCATTGTCCCCAATGCTCACCCAGGCTCTTCAGCAGCAGGACCAGCCCGCCCAGCTCGCTGTCCCCTATGTCCCCATTGTCCCCAATGTCCCCAATGTCCCCAATGTCCCCAGTGCTCACCCAGGCTCTTCAGCAGCAGGACCAGCCCGCCCAGCTCGCTGTCCCCAATGTCCCCAATGTCCCCAATGATGTCCCCAATGTCCCCAGTGCTCACCCAGGCTCTTCAGCAGCAGGACCAGGCCGCCCAGCTCGCTGTCCCCATTGTCCCCAATGATGTCCCCAATGTCCCCAGTGCTCACCCAGGCTCTTGAGCAGCAGGACCAGCCCGCCCAGGTCGCTGTCCCCAATGTCCCCAATGTCCCCAATGTCCCCAATGTCCCCAGTGCTCACCCAGGCTCTTCAGCAGCAGGACCAGGCCGCCCAGCTCGCTGTCCCCAACGTCCCCAATGATGTCCCCAATGTCCCCAATGCTCACCCAGGCTCTTGTCCCCATTGTCCTCAATGATGTCCCCATTGTCCCCAGGTCCAGAAATGCCCCAATGTCCCCTGAGATGCCCCAGTGGCCCCTGAAATGTCCCCAAGGCTCTTGAGGAGGAGGACGAGGCCGCCCAGGTCGCTGTCCCCAATGTCCCCAATGATGTCCCCAATGTCCCCAAGGGCTCACCCAGGCTCTTTAGCAGCAGGACCAGGCCGCCCAGCTCGTTGTCCCCAATGTCCCCAATGTCCCCAAGGGCTCACCCAGGCTCTTCAGGAGCAGGACGAGGCCGCCCAGGTCGCTGTCCCCAATGTCCCCAATGATGTCCCCAATGTCCCCAATGTCCCCAGTGCTCACCCAGGCTCTTGAGCAGCAGCACGAGGCCGCCCAGCTCGCTGTCCCCAATGTCCCCAATGTCCCCAATGTCCCCATTGCTCACCCAGGCTCTTGAGCAGCAGGACCAGGCCGCCCAGCTCGCTGTCCCCAATGTCCCCAATGTCCCCAGTGCTCACCCAGGCTCTTGTCCCCAATGTCCCCATTGTTCCCAGTGCTCACCCAGGCTCTTCAGCAGCAGGACCAGGCCGCCCAGCTTGCTGTCCCCAATGTCCCCAATGTCCCCAATGATGTCCCCAATGTCCCCAATGCTCACCCAGGCTCTTGTCCCCATTGTCCCCAATGATGTCCCCAGTGTCCCCAGTGCTCACCCAGGCTCTTCAGCAGCAGGACCAGGCCGCCCAGCTCGCTGTCCCCAATGTCCCCATTGTCCCCAGTGTCCCCAATGCTCACCCAGGCTCTTGAGCAGCAGGACCAGGCCGCCCAGCTCGCTGTCCCCAATGTCCCCAATGATGTCCCCATTGTCCCCAACACTCACCCAGGCTCTTCAGCAGCAGGACCAGCCCGCCCAGCTCGCTGTCCCCAATGTCCCCAATGTCCCCAGTGTCCCCATTGTCCCCATTGTCCCCATTGTCCCCAACACTCACCCAGGCTCTTGAGCAGCAGGACCAGCCCGCCCAGGTCGCTGTTCCCAATGTCCCCAATGTCCCCAATGTCCCCAATGATGTCCCCATTGTCCCCAACGCTCACCCAGGCTCTTCAGCAGCAGGACCAGCCCGCCCAGGTCGCTGTCCCCAATGTCCCCAATGTCCCCAATGTCCCCAATGATGTCCCCATTGTCCCCAATGTCCCCATTGTCCCCATTGTCCCCAATGCTCACCCAGGCTCTTCAGCAGCAGGACCAGCCCGCCCAGCTCGCTGTCCCCAATGTCCCCATTGTCCCCAATGTCCCCAATGTCCCCAATGTCCCCAGTGCTCACCCAGGCTCTTCAGCAGCAGGACCAGCCCGCCCAGCTCGCTGTCCCCAATGTCCCCAATGTCCCCAATGATGTCCCCAATGTCCCCAATGCTCACCCAGGCTCTTGTCCCCATTGTCCCCAATGATGTCCCCAGTGTCCCCAGTGCTCACCCAGGCTCTTCAGCAGCAGGACCAGGCCGCCCAGCTCGCTGTCCCCATTGTCCCCAATGATGTCCCCAATGTCCCCAGTGCTCACCCAGGCTCTTGAGCAGCAGGACCAGCCCGCCCAGGTCGCTGTCCCCAATGTCCCCAATGTCCCCAATGTCCCCAATGTCCCCAGTGCTCACCCAGGCTCTTCAGCAGCAGGACCAGGCCGCCCAGCTCGCTGTCCCCAACGTCCCCAATGATGTCCCCAATGTCCCCAATGCTCACCCAGGCTCTTGTCCCCATTGTCCTCAATGATGTCCCCATTGTCCCCAGTGCTCACCCAGGCTCTTGAGCAGCAGGACCAGCCCGCCCAGGTCGCTGTCCCCAATGTCCCCAATGTCCCCAATGTCCCCATTGTCCCCAATGTCCCCAATGATGTCCCCAGTGTCCCCAATGTCCCCATTGTCCCCAACACTCACCCAGGCTCTTCAGCAGCAGGACCAGCCTGCCCAGGTCGCTGTCCCCAATGTCCCCAATGTCCCCAATGTCCCCATTGTCCCCAACACTCACCCAGGCTCTTCAGCAGCAGGACCAGCCCGCCCAGCTCGCTGTCCCCAATGTCCCCAATGTCCCCATTGTCCCCATTGTCCCCAACGCTCACCCAGGCTCTTCAGCAGCAGGACCAGCCCGCCCAGCTCGCTGTCCCCAATGTCCCCAATGTCCCCATTGTCCCCATTGTCCCCAACGCTCACCCAGGCTCTTCAGCAGCAGGACCAGCCCGCCCAGCTCGCTGTCCCCAATGTCCCCAATGTCCCCAATGTCCCCAATGTCCCCAATGATGTCCCCATTGTCCCCAATGTCCCCAATGTCCCCAGTGTCCCCATTGTCCCCATTGTCCCCATTGTCCCCAACGCTCACCCAGGCTCTTCAGCAGCAGGACCAGCCCGCCCAGGTCGCTCCTCTGGATCTCCGGCACCGCCGTCTCCTCCAGCTCGTGCCGGAAGGCCCAGGCCGTGTAGAGCCGGAAACACTTCCCGGGAGCCACGCGGCCCGCGCGGCCCGCGCGCTGGTTGGCCGAGGCCTGCGGGGACACGGGGACATGGAGGGGACGTGGGGACACGGAGGGGACGTGGGGACATGGGGACATGGGGACACGGAGGGGACGTGGGGACATGGAGGGGACACGGGGACATGGAGGGGACGTGGGGACACGGAGGGGACGTGGGGACATGGGGACATGGGGACATGGAGGGGACGTGGGGACATGGAGGGGACGTGGGGACATGGGGACATGGAGGGGACACGGGGACACGGAGGGGACGTGGGGACACGGAGGGGATGTGGGGACATGCAAGTGATAATGGGACATGGGGACACAAGGGCACATGGGAATATTGGGACATGGGGGGGACACAGGGACACGGAGGGACATGGGGCAGAGGGGGACACGGGGACATGGGGACATGGAGGGGACGTGGGGACATGGAGGGAACATGGGGACATGGGGGACATGGGGACACAGGGGACATGGGGACATGGAGGGACACAGGGACACATGGGGGACACGGGGGACATGGGGACATGGAGGGGACGTGGGGACATGGAGAGGACATGGGGACATGCAAGTGATAATGGGACATGGCGACGCATGGGGGACATGGGGGACGTGGGGACATGGAGGGGACGTGGGGACGTGGAGGGGACACGGGGACACAGGGGACATGGGGACATGGAGGGGACATGGGGACATGGAGGGACACGGGGACACATGGGGGACACGGGGGACATGGGGACATGGAGGGGACGTGGGGACATGGGGACATGGGGACATGGGGACACGGAGGGGACGTGGGGACATGGAGGGGACGTGGGGACGTGGAGGGGACGTGGGGACACGGAGGGGACACGGGGACATGGAGGGGACGTGGGGACATGGGGACATGGGGACATGGAGGGGACGTGGGGACATGGAGGGGACGTGGGGACACGGAGGGGACACGGGGACATGGAGGGGACGTGGGGACATGGGGACGTGGGGACATGGAGGGGACGTGGGGACACGGAGGGGACGTGGGGACATGGAGGGGACATGGGGACATGGGGACATGGGGACATGGAGGGGACGTGGGGACATGGGGACATGGAGGGGACACGGGGACATGGAGGGGACGTGGGGACGTGGAGGGGACGTGGGGACATGGGGACATGCAAGTGATAATGGGACATGGGGACACGGAGAGGACATGGGGACATGGGGGACATGGGGACACACAAGTGATAAAGGGACATGGGGACATGGGGGACATGGGGACATGGAGGGGACGTGGGGACATGGAGGGGACGTGGGGACATGCAAGTGATAATGGGACATGGGGACACAAGGGCACATGGGAATATGGGGACATGGGGGGGACACAGGGACACGGAGGGACATGGGGCACAGGGGGACACAGGGACATGGGGACATGGAGGGGACGTGGGGACACGGAGGGGACATGGGGACATGGGGGACATGGGGACACGGAGGGGACGTGGGGACGTGGAGGGGACATGGGGACACAGGGGACATGGGGACACAGAGGGGACATGGGGACACAGGGGACATGGGGACATGGAGGGACACAGGGACACATGGGGGACACGGGGGACATGGGGACATGGAGGGGACGTGGGGACATGGGGGACATGGGGACATGGAGGGGACATGGGGACACAGGGGACATGGGGACATGGAGGGACACGGGGACACATGGGGGACACGGGGGACATGGGGACATGGAGGGGACGTGGGGACATGGAGAGGACATGGGGACATGGAGGGGACGTGGGGACATGGGGGACATGGGGACATGGAGGGGACATGGGGACACAGGGGACATGGGGACATGGAGGGACACGGGGACACATGGGGGACACGGGGGACATGGGGACATGGAGGGACATGGGGACATGGGGGACATGGGGACATGGAGGGGACATGGGGACACAGGGGACATGGGGACATGGAGGGACACGGGGACACATGGGGGACACGGGGGACATGGGGACATGGAGGGGACGTGGGGACATGGAGAGGACATGGGGACATGGAGGGGACGTGGGGACATGGGGGACATGGGGACATGGAGGGGACATGGGGACACAGGGGACATGGGGACATGGAGGGACACGGGGACACATGGGGGACACGGGGGACATGGGGACATGGAGGGACATGGGGACATGGGGGACATGGGGACATGGAGGGGACATTGGGACACGGAGGGGACGTGGGGACATGCAAGTGATAAAGGGACATGGGGCACAGGGGGACACGGGGACATGGGAACATGGAGGGGACATGGGGACATGCAAGTGATAATGGGACATGGGGACACGGGGGGACACAGGGACACACAAGTGATAAAGGGACATGGGGACACAGGGGGACACGGGGACACAGAGGGGACATGGAGACATGGAGGGGACATGGGGACATGAAGGGGACGTGGGGACATGCAAGTGATAATGGGACATGGGGACACAGGGGGACACAAGGGACACGGGGGAACATGGGGATATGGGGACACGGGGGGACACAGGGACACGGGGGGACATGGGGCACAGGGGGACACAGGGACATGGGGACATGGAGGGGACATGGGGACATGCAAGTGATGAAGGGATATGGGCACAGGGGGACACGGGGACATGGGAACATGGAGGGGACATGGGGACATGCAAGTGATGAAGGGATATGGGCACAGGGGGGACATTGGGGACATTGGGACACGGAGGGGACATGGGGACATGCAAGTGAAAAAGGGACATAGGGACACGGGTGGCATTGGGATACAGGGGGGACGTGGGGACATGCAAGTGATAAAGGGACATGGGGACACATGGGGGACATGGGGACATGGGGGACATGGGGACACACAAGTGATAAAGGGACATGGGGACACATGGGGGACATGGGGGACATGGGGACACACAAGTGATAAAGGGACATGGGGACATGGGGGACATTGGGACATGGAGGGGACATGGAGGGGACACATGGGTGATGCCGGGTGACACAGGGTGGTGCTGGGTGACCCAAGGGGTGACACCGGGTGACACCATGTGACACCGGGAGCTGCAGGGTGACACGGGGTGGAGCTGGGTGACCCAAGGGGTGACACTGGGTGACACCAGGGGCTGCAGGGTGACATGGGGTGACACAGGGTGGAGCCAGGTGACCCATGGGGTGACACTGGGTGACACCAGGTGCTGCGGGGTGACACAGGCTGACAGGGGGCGGTGCCAGGTGACCCAAGGGGTGACACTGGGTGACACCAGGTGCTGCAGAGTGACACGGGGTGACACCGGGTGACCCAAGGGGTGACACCGGGGGCTGTGGGGTGACGCGGGGTGACACGAGGTGATGCCAGGTGACCCATGGGGTGACACTGGGTGACACCAGGTGCTGCGGAGTGACACGGGGTGACAACGGGTGACCCAAGGGGTGACATTGGGTGACAGGGGGAGGTGCCAGCTGACCCAAGGGGTGACACCAGGTGTTGCAGGGTGACAGGGGGCAGTGCCAGTTGACCCAAGGGGTGACACCGGGGGCTGCGGGGTGACACGGGGTGACACCAAGTGACCCATGGGGTGACACTGGGTGACAAGGGGTGGTGCCAGGTGACCCAAAGGGTGACACCGGGGGCTGCGGGGTGACACAGGGTGACACCGGGTGACCCAAGGGGTGACACCGGGGGCTGCGGGGTGACGCGGGGTGACGCGGGGTGACATGGGGTGGTGCCAGGTGACCCAAGGGGTGACACCAGGTGCTTCAGGGTGACACGGGGTGATGCGGGGTGACACCGGGTGACGCGGGGTGACCCAAGGGGTGACACCGGGGGCTGCGGGGTGACGCGGGGTGACACCGGGTGACCCAAGGGGTGACACCAGGTGCTTCAGGGTGACGCGGGGCGACGTGGGGTGACGCCGGGTGACGCGGGGTGACGCGAGGTGACCCAAGGGGTGACACCGGGGGCTGCGGGGTGACGCGGGGTGACACCGGGTGACCCAAGGGGTGACACCAGGTGCTTCAGGGTGACACGGGGCGACGTGGGGTGACACCGGGTGACGCGGGGTGACCCAAGGGGTGACACCGGGGGCTGCGGGGTGACACGGGGTGACACCGGGTGACCCAAGGGGTGACACCAGGTGCTTCAGGGTGACACGGGGCGACGTGGGGTGACACCGGGTGACGCGGGGTGACCCAAGGGGTGACACCGGGGGCTGCGGGGTGACACGGGGTGACACCGGGTGACCCAAGGGGTGACACCAGGTGCTTCAGGGTGACACGGGGTGACGCGGGGTGACGCCGGGTGACGCACCCGCGAGCAGGGCGTCACCACGAGCGCCTCCATGCCGCTGCGCGCGTTGTAGCTCTTCTGCTTGCAGAAGCCGGGGTCCAGCACGTAGACGATGCCCTCGATGGTCACCGACGTCTCCGCGATGTTGGTGGCCACCACCACCTGCAGGGGAGGGGCGTGGCAGGCCCCGCCCCCTGCCCGGCCCCGCCCCCTCAGCCCGGAGCCCCGCCCCTTGAGGGTCCTCCCCCCCGCCCCGGGAGCCGCTAAACCAGAAGCTCCTCCCACAAGAGGCTCCGCCCCTTGAGGGCCCTACCTCTTGAGCCTCCTCCTCCAGAAGCTCCTCCCACAAGAGGCTCTGGCCCTTAAAGCTCCTCCCCAATAGGCTCCGCCCCCAGCAGCCCCTTCCCAATAGACTCCACCCCTTAAAGCCCGCCACAAGAGCCCCCGCCCTTTAAAGCCCCTCCCACAAGAGGCCCCGCCCCTTGAGGGTCCTCCCCCTTGAGCCTCCTCCCCCAGAAGCCCCTCCCACAAGAGGCGCCACCCCCAGAAGCCCCTTCCCAATAGGCTCCGCCCTTTAAAGCCCCTCCCACAAGAGGCCCCACCTCTTGAGGGTCCTCCCCCTTGAGCCTCCTCCCCCAGAAGACCCTTCTCAATAGGCCCCGCCCCTTAAAGCTCCTCCCACAAGAGGCTCCACCTCTTCAAGCTCCTCCCTCCCTTAAGCTCCACCCAAAGCCACCAGGCGCCGCCCACCTGGCCCCACCCCCTCCATATGGCCCCACCCCCTTGGTCTCTGAGCTCTCCCCCAAGCCCGGGGCCGAGCCCCGCCCCCCGTGAGGCTCCGCCCCCGTGAGACTCCACCGCCCCCCCCGTGCCATTAAAGGCCCCGCCCCAACGGGAGGCCCCGCCCCCGCCCCGCCCCCAGGGAGGCCCCGCGGGAGACTCTGCCCCGCCCACAGGGAGGCCCCGCCCCCTCCCACCCCCGTCCCCGCCCCGCCCCCAGGGAGGCCCCATCCCCTCCCGCAGGAGCCCCCTCCCGCCCCAGCCCCGCCCCCAGGGAGGCCCCGCCCCCTCCCGCGGCAGGCCCCGCCCCCCGGGGCGCCCTTAAAGGGCCGGCGCACCTTGCGGGCGCCGGGCGGCGTGGGCTGGAAGATGCGCGCCTGCATGTCGGCCGGCAGCGCCGCGTACACGGGCAGCACCAGCAGCTCCGGCAGGCGCGAGCCCAGGCGGCGGCAGCGCTCCTGGAGCAGCTCCACGCACGCCTCGATCTCCTCCTGGGGACACGGGGACACGTTGGGGACATTGGGGACATCGGGGATGTTGGGGACATCGGGGGCGTTGGGGACATTGGGGACATCGGGGACATCGGGGACATGGGGGACACCCAGGAGCCCAGGCGGCGGCAGCGCTCCTGGAGCAGCTCCACGCACGCCTCGATCTCCTCCTGGGGACACGGGGACACGTTGGGGACATTGGGGACATCGGGGATGTTGGGGACATCGGGGGCGTTGGGGACATTGGGGACATCGGGGACATCGGGGACATGGGGGACACCCAGGAGCCCAGGCGGCGGCAGCGCTCCTGGAGCAGCTCCACGCACGCCTCGATCTCCTCCTGGGGACATTGGGGACATGGGGACACGTTGGGGACATCGGGGACATCAGGGACATGGGGACGTTGGGGACATTGGGGACACCCAGGAGCCCAGGCGGCGGCAGCGCTCCTGGAGCAGCTCCACGCACGCCTCGATCTCCTCCTGGGGACATTGGGGACGTTGGGGACATCGGGGACATTGGGGGCGTTGGGGACACACTGGGGACACTCTGAGGACACTGCGGACATCCTGGGGACATGCTGGGAACGTTGATGACACCCTGGGGACACCCTGGGGATGTTGGTGACACCCTGGGGACACTGCGCACATCCTGGGGACACGCTGGGGACGTTGGTGACACCCTGGGGACGTTGGGGACACCCGCACCTGCCCCGTGAGGAAGACCAGGATGTCCCCGGGCGGCTGCGTCGCGTGGATCTGGGGACACCCTGGGGACGTTGGGGACACCCTGGGGACACCCTGGGGACATTGGGACACCCTGGGGACACCCTGTGGACGTTGGGGACACCCTGGGGACATTGGGGACACCTGGACCGCACCTGCCCCGTGAGGAAGACCAGGATGTCCCCGGGCGGCTGCGTCGCGTGGATCTGCAGCACCGACACCACCGCCGCCTCCAGGTAGTCGGCCTCGGGCGCCTGGGGACATTGGGGACATTGGGGACATCGGGGACACCTGGCGCGCCACGCACCCCCCCACAGCCTCCCGTTACCCCCTGTGTCCCCCCATGTCCCTCCGTGTCCCCGCTATGTCCCCATCTCCCTCCGTATTGTCCATGTCCCCCCATGTCCCCCAATGTCCCCCACGTCCCCATGTCCCCCATGTCCCCCACACCCCCAATGTCCCCAGTGTCCCCAATGTCCCCCAAGGTCCCTCCATGTCCCCCAATGTCCCCCCATGTCCTCCCATGTTCCCCACGTCCCCATGTCCCCCACACCCCCAATGTCCCCAGTGTCCCCAATGTCCCCCAAGGTCCCCATGTCCCCATTATCCCGTGTCTGCCATGTCCCCCATGTCCCACCATGTCTCCAACATCCCCGTTGTCCCCAATGTCCCCACGGTCCCGAATACCCCCGTTGTCCCCAACTCCCCCACTGTCCCCAGTGTCCCCAATGCCCCCCATGTCCCCACTGTCCCAAATACCCCATTACCCATGTCCCCAATGTCCCCAACGCTCCCATTGCCCCCATTGTCCCCACTGCCCCCAACCTCCCCATTGTCCCCAGTGCCCCCAATGTCCCCAACATCCCTACTGTCCCCAACATTGCCATTGTTGCCATTGCCCCCTATGTCCCCAAGGTCCCCATGTCCCCAACCTCCCCTTTGTCCCCATTGCCCCCATGTCCCCAATGCCCCCATTGTCCCCAATGCCCCCATTGTCCCCATTGTCCCCATTGTCCCCGCGGTGTCACCTTGGTGTAGTAGATGTCGACGGGGAAGCGGCGCCCGGGGATGCGGAACACGGGGGCGTCATCGAAGAAGGCCGAGAAGCGGCCGGTGTCCAGGGTGGCCGAGGCCACCAGCACCTTGAGCTGGGGACGGAAACGGGCCACGTCCTTGACCAGGCCGAAGAGCACGTCGGTGTGCAGGGTGCGCTCGTGGGCCTCGTCCACCATGATGACACTGCAGGGACACCGCGGGGACATGGTGAGAACATCAGGAGAACATCAGGAGAACATCAGGAGAACATAGGGACATCGTGAGAACATCATGAGAACATGGGGACATCATGGAGATGTCATGGGAATGGCCATGGGGACACCATAGGGACATGTCGGTGTGCAGGGTGCGCTCGTGGGCCTTGTCCACCATGATGACGCTGCGGGGACACCGCGGGGACACCGCGGGGACATCGTGAGAACATCAGGAGAACATCAGGAGAACATAGGGACATCGTGAGAACATCATGAGAACATCAGGAGAACATCAGGAGAACACAGGGACATCGCGAGAACATCATGAGAACATGGGGACATCATGGAGATGTCATGGGAATGGCCATGGGGACACCATGGGGACACCGTGGGGACACGTCGGTGTGCAGGGTGCGCTCGTGGGCCTCGTCCACCATGATGACACTGCGGGGACACCGCGGGGACACCGCGGGGACATCGTGAGAACATCAGGAGAACATCAGGAGAAAATGGGGACATCGTGAGAACATCATGAGATCATGGGGACATCGTGAGAACATCATGAGAACATGGGAACACCATGGAGATGTCATGGGAATGGCCATGGGGACACCATGGGGACACCATAGGGACACGCTGGTGTGCAAGGTGCGCTCGTGGGCCTCGTCCACCATGATGACACTGCGGGGACACCGCGGGGACATCGTGAGAACATCATGAGAACATCAGGAGAACATCAGGAGAACATAGGGACATCGTGAGAACATCATGAGAACATGGGGACATCGTGAGAACATCATGAGAACATCACGAGAACATGGGGACATCATGAGAACATCAGGAGAACATCAGGAGAACATCAGGAGAACATGGAGACATCATGAGAACATCATGACATCATGGGGACACCATGGAGATATCATGGGAATGGCCATGGGGACACCATGGGGACACCGTGGGGACACGTCGGTGTGCAGGGTGCGCTCGTGGGCCTCGTCCACCATGATGACGCTGCGGGGACACCGCGGGGACACCGCGGGGACATCGTGAGAACATCGTGAGAACATCAGGAAAACATCATGAGAACATCATGAGATCATGGGGACATCGTGAGAACATCATGAGAACATGGGAACACCATGGAGATGTCATGGGAATGGCCATGGGGACACCATGAGGACAGCATAGGGACACATCGGTGTGCAGGGTGCGCTCGTGGGCCTCGTCCACCATGATGACGCTGCGGGGACACCGAGGGGACACCGCGGGGACATGGTGAGAACATCATGAGAACATCATGAGAACATAGGGACATCGTGAGAACATCATGAGAACATGGGGACATCATGGAGATGTCATGGGAATGGCCATGGGGACACCATGGGGACACCCTAGGGACACGTCGGTGTGCAGGGTGCGCTCGTGGGCCTCGTCCACCATGATGACACTGCGGGGACACCGCGGGGACACCGCGGGGACATCGTGAGAACATCAGGAGAACATCAGGAGAACATAGGGACATCGTGAGAACATCATGAGAACATGGGGACATCATGGAGATGTCATGGGAATGGCCATGGGGACACCATGGGGACACCATAGGGACACGCTGGTGTGCAGGGTGCGCTCGTGGGCCTCGTCCACCATGATGACGCTGCGGGGACACCGCGGGGACACCGCGGGGACATCGTGAGAACATCATGAGAACATCAGGAGAACATAGGGACATCGTGAGAACATCATGAGAACATGGGGACATCATGGAGATGTCATGGGAATGGCCATGGGGACACCATAGGGACATGTCGGTGTGCAGGGTGCGCTCGTGGGCCTCGTCCACCATGATGACGCTGCGGGGACACCGCGGGGACATCGTGAGAACATCATGAGAACATCAGGAGAACATCAGGAGAACACGGGGACATCGCGAGAACATCATGAGAACATGGAGACATCATGAGAACATCAGGAGAACATCAGGAGAACATCAGGAGAACATGGAGACATCATGAGAACATCATGACATCATGGGGACACCATGGAGATATCATGGGAATGGCCATGGGGACACCATGGGGACACCGTGGGGACACGTCGGTGTGCAGGGTGCGCTCGTGGGCCTCGTCCACCATGATGACACCGCGGGGACATCATGGGGACAGCACAGGGACATCATGGAGACACCATGGGGACACGACACAGCTACCAGGGGGACATCATGGGGGCGTCATGGGGAGAGCACAGAGACACCATGGGGACATCACGGGGACACGGAAACGCCATGGGGACGTCATGGGGATGTGATGGGGACATCATGGGGACACCGCGGGGACACGGAGACACCCTGGGGACACCCTGGGGACAGGAGCCCCCCACCCCCTCCCACATCCCCAACCCTCCTCCTCATCTCCTGATGTCCCCAATGCCCCCAGTGTCACCGACATCCCCAACATCCCCAATGTCCCCCATGTCCCCAACGCCCCCGATGTCCCCAACACCCCCGATGTCCCCGATGTCCCCAACGTCCCCGTGTCACCTGTAGGAGGCCAGGTCGGGCTCTGTGAGGAATTCCCGCAGGAGCATCCCCAATGTCCCCAATGTCCCCAACACCCCCGATGTCCCCGATGTCCCCAATGTCCCCAATGTCCCCGATGTCCCCAATGTCCCCGTGTCACCTGTAGGAGGCCAGGTCGGGCTCCGTGAGGAATTCCCGCAGGAGCATCCCCAATGTCCCCAACGCCCCCAACGCCCCCAATGTCCCCAACGTCCCCAACGCCCCCAATGTCCCTGATGTCCCCAAGACCCCCGATGTCCCCGATGTCCCCAATGTCCCCAATGTCCCCGATGTCCCCAACGTCCCCGTGTCACCTGTAGGAGGCCAGGTCGGGCTCCGTCAGGAATTCCCGCAGGAGCATCCCCAATGTCCCCAACGCCCCCAACGCCCCCAATGTCCCCAACGTCCCCAACGCCCCCAATGTCCCTGATGTCCCCAACACCCCCGATGTCCCCGATGTCCCCAACGTCCCCGTGTCACCTGTAGGAGGCCAGGTCGGGCTCCGTCAGGAATTCCCGCAGGAGCATCCCGTCCGTCATGTACTTGAGCACCGTCCGCTCCGACGTGCAGTCCTCGAAGCGGATGCTGTAGCCGACCTGGGGACACCGATGTCCCCAACGTCCCCAAGGTGGCCATGGGGACAGGAGGTGGCCTTGGGGACAAGGAGGTGGCCCTAGGAGCCCTTAACCCCACAGAAGGTCCCCTAGGACACGGACGTGTCCCCAAGGTCCCCAGGGGTGTCTCAAACCGCCCCATGGTTCCCTGGGACTGGCAGGTGTCACCAATGTCCCCAAGGTGGCCTCGGGGACAAGGAGGTGGCCTCGGAGACACGGAGGTGGCCCTAGGAGCCCTTAACCCCATGGAGGGTCCCCTAGGACAGGGACATGTCCCCAAGGTCCCCAGGGGCGTCTCGAACCGCCCTATGGTTCCCTGGAACTGGGAGGTGTCACCAATGTCCCCACCCCAAGGTGGCCTTGGGGACAAGGAAGTGGCCTTGGGGACAAGGAGGTGGCCCTGAGGCCCCCTAACCCCATAGAGGGTTCCCTAGGACAAGGATGTGTCCCCAAGGTCCCCAGGGGTGTCTCCAACCGCCCCATGGTCCCCTGGGACTGGCAGGTGTCACCAGGGTCCCTTGGGGTCCCCAAAATGGGGACGAGTCCCCATTGGCCCCAGTGGCCCCAAGGTGGCCTTGGGGACAAGGAGGTGGCCCCAGGGACCCTTAACTCCATCCTGGGGTTGTGTGTGGGGTCCCCAGTGTCCCCAGTGCCTCTGATGTCCCCCATGTCCCCAATGCCCCTCCATGTCCCCCATGTCCCCAATGTCCCCATGTCGCCCAATGTCCCCATGTTCCCCATGTTCTCATGTCCCCATGTCCCCTCATCTCCCCATGTCCCCCATGTCTCCCGTGTCCCCAATGTCCCCATGTCCCTGTCCCCCCATGTCTCCAATGTCCTCACGTCCCCATGTCCCATGTCCCCATGTCCCATGTCTCCAATGTCCCCATGTCCCGCCATGTCCCCCCATGTCCTCATGTCCCCAATGTCCCATGTCCCATGTCCCATGTCCCCGTGTCCATGTCATCAATGTCCCCAATGTCTCCCATGTCCCCCGTGTCCCCATGTCCCCCCGTGTCCCCCGTGTCATCAATGTCCCCCATGTCCTCCCGTGCCCTCCATGTCATCAATGTCCCCCCATGTCCCCCATGTCCCCCATGTCCCCAATGTCCCCATGTCCCCAATGTCCCCATGTCCCCCATGTCCCCCATGTCCCCCATGTCATCAATGTGTCCCCATGTCCCCATGTCCCCCCATGTCCCCATGTCCTCATGTTCCCCATGTCCCCCATGTCCCCCCGTGCCCCTGATGTCCCCAATGTCCCCATGACCCCCATGTCCCCCGTGTCCCCCATGTCATCAATGTCCCCAACGTCCCCAACGTCCCCCCGTGTCACCTCGTTGCCCAGCTTGGTCCCCATCTCCACGGCGACGCGGGCGGCCACGCTCATGGCGGCCACTCGTCGGGGCTGGGTGACCCCGATGCGGAGCCCCCCCCGCGTGTAGCCCTGGGGACACCAAAACGGGGTGAAAAACGGCAGAAACGGGGCCGGGGGGCGGCTCTGCCCCCCCGGGAGCCCCCAGCCCCAAACCTGCCCCCCAAGTGCCCCCCAGGTGCCCCCTAACCCCCAAACCTGCCCCCAAATGCCCCCAGGTGCCCCCCAAGTGCCCCCAGGTACCCCCCAATCCCAAACCTGCCCCCAAACCTGCCCCCCAAGTGCCCCCAAGTGCCCCCCAGGTGCCCCCTAATCCCAAACCTGCCCTCCAACTGCCCCCAGGTGCCCCCCAAAGTGCCCCCAGGTACCCCCCAATCCCAAACCTGCCCCCCAAGTGCCCCCAGGTGCCCCCAAGTACCCCCTAACCCCCAAACCTGCCCCCCAAGTGCCCCCTAACTGCCCCCAGGTGCCCCCTAAACCCCAAACCTGCCCCCAATCCTACCCCCCAACTGCTCCCCAGCTGCCCCCCAAGTGCCCCCAGGTGCTTCCCAACCCCCAAACCTGCCCCCCAAGTGCCCCCAACCCCCAAACCTGCCCCCCAGCTGCCCTCCAAGTGCCCCCAGATGCTCCCCAAGTGCCCCCAGGTGCCTCGCAACCCCCAAACTTGCCCCCCAACTGCCCCCAACTGCCCCCCAATTGCCCCCTAATCCCCAAACCTGCCCCCCAAGTGCCCCCCAGCTGCCCCCCAAGTGCCCCCTAATCCCCAAACCTGCCCCCAAACCTGCCCCCAAACCTGCCCCCCAAGTGCCCCCCAAGTGCCCCCTAATCCCCAAACCTGCCCCCAAACCTACCCCCCAAGTGTCCCCAGCTGCCCCCCAAGTGCCCCCAGGTGCTTCCCAACCCCCAAACCTGCCCCCCAGCTGCCCCCCAATTGCCCCCAGGTGCCCCCCAAGTGCCCCCAACCCCCAAACCTGCCCCCAGCTGCCCCCCAGCTGCCCCCCAAGTGCCCCCTAATCCCCAAACCTGCCCCCAAACCTGCCCCCCAAGTGCCCCCAAGTGCCCCCAAGTGCCCCAGGTGCCCCCTAATCCCCAAACCTGCCCCCAATCCTGCCCCCCGGTGCCCCCAGCTGCCCCCCGGTGCCCCCCGGCGCCACCTCCTCGTGCAGGTACTGGGGGATCTGGGTCGTCTTCCCCGAGCCGGTCTCGCCCTCGATGACCAGGACCTGGTGCCGGGCGATGGCGGCCAGGAGCTCCGCGCGGAAGGGCCACACGGGCAGCGCGCGGCGGGCGGCCTCCACGGACAGGCGCGCGGCCTCCGCCTGGGACACCGCCGGCGCCGCCTGTAGGGGGACAGCGTCACCCGGTGTCACCCGGAGTCACCCGTGTCCCATTTGGGTCCCCCTTTGTGTCCCCTCCACCATGGACAGGCGTGTGGCATCGGCCGGCGACACCGTCGGCGCCGCCTGTGACAGCAACAGCGTCACCCGGTGTCACCGGGTGTCACCCATGTCCCATTTGTGTCCCCTTCGTGTCCCATTTGTGTTCCCTCCTCCACGGACAGGCGCGCGGCCTCGGCCGGCGACACCGCTGGCGCCGCCTGTGACGGCAACAGCATCACCTGGAGTCACCCGGAATCATCCATGTCCCATTTGTGTCCCCATTTGTGTCCCCCTTCGTGTCCCCTTTGTGTCCCCTCCTCCACGGACAGGCGCACGGCCTCGGCCGGCGACACCCGCCTGTAGCGGGACAGCGTCACCCAGTGTCACCCGGAGCCACCCGGAGTCACCCATGTCCCTTTGTGTCCCCTTTGTGTTCCCTCCTCCACGGACAGGCGCGCGGCCTCCGCCTGGGACACCGCCGGCGCCGCCTGTAGGGGGACAGCGTCACCCGGTGTCACCCGGCGTCACCCAGAGTCACCCATGTCCCTTTGTGTCCCCTTTGTGTTCCCTCCTCCACGGACAGGCACGCGGCCTTGGCCGGCGACACCGCCGGCGCCGCCTGTGACAGCAACGGTGTCACCCGGAGTCACCGGGTGTCACCCGTGTCCCATTTGTGTCCCCTTTGTGTCCCTTCCTCCACGGACAGGCGCGCGGCCTCGGCCGGGGACACCGCCGGCACCGCCTGTAGCGGCAACGGTGTCAGCTGGAGTCACCCGGAGTCACCCGGTGTCACCCATGACCCCCTTGTATCCCCTTTGTGTGCCGTCCCGTGCGGCCTCGGCCTGCGACACCGTTGGCACCGCCTGTGACGGCAACAGCGTCACCCGGAGTCACCCGTGTCCCATTTGTGTCCCCCTTTGTGTCCCCATTTGTGTCCCCCTTTGGGTCCCCCTTTGCGTCCCCCTTTGCGTCCCCTCCTCCACGGACAGGCGCACGGCCTCGGCTGGCGACACTGCCGGCGCCGCCTGTGACGGCAACAGCGTCACCCGGAGTCACCGGGTGTCACCCGTGTCCCCTTTGCGTCCCCATTTGTGTCCCCCTTTGTGTCCCCCTTTGTGTCCCCTTTGTGTCCCCTCCTGCACAGACAAGCGCATGGCCTCGGCCTGCGACACTGCCGGCGCCGCCTGTGACGGCAACAGCGTCACCCGGTGTCACCCGGAATCATCCATGTCCCATTTGTGTCCCCTTTGTGTCCCCTCCTCCACAGACAGGCGCGCAGCCTCGGCTGGCGACACCGCCGGCGCTGCCTGTAGTGTGTACAGCGTCACCTGGTGTCACCCGGAATCACCCGGTGTCACCTTTGTGTCCCCCTTGTATCCCCTTTGTGTCCCCCTTTGTGTCCCCTTTATGTCCCTTCCTCCACGGACAGGCGCACGCCCTCGGTCGGCGACACTGCGGGCGCCGCCTGTAGCGGGACGGCGTCACCCGGTGTCACCCAGAGTCACCCGGTGTCACCCATGTCCCCTTTGTGTCCCCCTTTGTGTCCCCTTTGTGTCCCCTCCTGCACGGACAAGCGCGCGGCCTCGGCCGGCGACACCGCCAGCACCGTCTGTAGCGGGACAGCGTCACCTGGAGTCACCCAGAGTCATCCGGAATCACCCACGTGCCCCTTGTATCCCTTTTGTGTCCCCTCCCTTGCGGCCTCGGCCTGCGACACCGCCGGCGCCGCCTGTGACGGCAACGGTGTCACCCGGAGTCAGCCGGAGTCACCCATGTCCCGTTTGTGACCCCCTTTGTGTCCCCCTTTGTGTCCCCCCCTGCATGGAGAGGTGTGTGGCATCGGCCTGCGACACCGCCGGCGCTGCCTGTGACGGCAACAGCGTCACCCGGCGTCACCCGGTGTCACCCGTGTCCCTTTTGTGTCCCCCTTGTGACCCCTCCTGCATGGAGTGACACGCAGCCTCAGCCTGTGACCCCGCCGGTGCCGCCTGTGATAGCAACAGCGTCACCCGGTGTCACCCTTTGTGCCCTTCCCTGTCCCATTTGTGTTCCCTCCTGCACGGAGAGCTGGGCAGCCTCTGCCTGTGACACCTCCGGTGCCGCCTGTAGCGGGGATAGCGTCACCTGACGTCACCCGTGTGCCCCCGTGTCCCCTATGTCCCCCCGTGTCCCCCGGTGTCCCCCGGTGTCCCCATGTCCCCTATGTCCCCCGGTGTCCCCGTGTCCCCCGGTGTCCCCCCCATTTCCCCGGTGTCCCCGCACCTCCTGCTCCTCGCTGCCCTCCAGCCTCGCGGCGCTCACGAACTCCACGGCCGCCTGTTCCTCCAGCAGCAGCTCGTAGGCGTCAGGCGGCCGCCGGCTGACGGCGTCGCGGGCTCCGAAGCGCAGGGCGGCCGCCCCCAGCCGCTCTTCCTCCCAGCGCCGCTGCTCGTCCCGCGGCGCCGCGCGCTCCTCCTCCTCCTCGCGCGCCTCCGGGATGCCCTACAGGCGGAGCGGCAACAGCGTGAGCGCGGGAACGGCCGCATGGAGCCGCCGGGGGTGGCCCGCGCAACAACCGCCGCCGGGTGTTAGCTGCGCACAGCCGCACGGCAACAACCGCCACCGGGTGTTACCCGCGCTCGCGCACAGCAACAACTGCAGCCAGGTGTCATCTGCATCCGCGCACAGTCACACAACAACCACTGCCATCGGGTGTTATCCATGCCCGTGCACAACCACACAACAACCACCGCCACCAAGTGTTAGTTGTACAACAACAACTGCTGCTGGGTGTTATCCGTATCCGTGCACAGCTACAACTGTCACCGGGTGTCATCTGTGCCCGCGCACAGCCGCACAACAACCACCACCGGGTGTTATTCACGTCCGTGCACAACCACACAACAACCACCACCACCGCCAGGTGCTATTTGCACAACAACAACCGCCGCCGGGTGTTATCCATATGCTTCCATAAGTACAACCAGCACCAGGTGTTATCCGCGTCTATGCACAGCCGCACAACAACCATCACCACCGCCAGGTGTTATCCGTGCCCATGCATAGCAACAACCGCCGCCGGGTGTCATCTGCGCCCGCGCACAGCCGCACAACAACCACCACCACCGGGTGTCACCCCCACCTTCCCGTGTGCGCCTGTAGCCGCGTGTCTCCGCACAGCCGCACAAAAACAACCACCGGGCGCCATCGCACAACGACAACCGCCGGGTGTCGCTCCGCTTTTCCGCTCGTAGCCGTGCGCCCGCGACAACAACCGCCGCCGGGTGTCACCCGCGCACAGCCGCGCCGCAACAACCGCTCACCTTGCCGCGCGTCTCCTCGGGGATGCGGTAGCGGCTGTTGCGCTCCAGCTTCTCCCGCTCGCCCGCGCGCTTGTAGTCGCGCGCCAGGTCGCGGAGGCGCCGCTTGTAGGCCAGCTCGCGGCGCTCGGCGCCTGTGAGCGTCACCCCGCCGAACAGGAACTCCTCGTCCGCGATGTCGGCCTCCAGCTCCTCCAGCTTGTCCCGCTCCCGCTTGGCCAGGTATTCCCGCCGGGATTTCTTCCGCAGCTCCGGGATCTCGGAGAGGGGGAGGATGGGGGTGTTGCGGAGCGGCCGCCTGTTGCGGGGCCGCCTGTTGGTGGCGGGGTGGGTGTTGCCGGGGGCTCACCATGGCTTTCTGGTCCTCCTCGGCCACCTTGAGGCGCTTCTGGGCCTCCTCGTAGGCCTGGGAGGGGAAAAAGGGGGGTTGAGGCTGGGGAGACCCCCCAAAAACACCCCCAGGGAGCCCCAAAACACCCCCGAGGTGCCCAAAAACACCCCAGGGAACCCAAAAATACACCTGGAACGCCCAAAACACCCCCAGGGCGCCCAAAAACACCCCTGAAACCCCCAAAACACCCCCAGGGAGCCCCAAAACACCCCAGGGAACCCAAAAATACCCCCAGGGAACCCCAAAACACCCCCGAGGTGCCCAAAACACCCCAGGGAGCCCAAAAATACACCTGGAACCCCCAAAACACCCCCAGGGAGCCCAAAAACACCCCCAGGGAGCCCCAAAACACCCCAGGGAACCCAAAAATACCCCCAGGGAACCCCAAAACACCCCCGAGGTGCCCAAAAACACCCCAGGGAACCCAAAAATACACCTGGAACGCCCAAAACACCCCCAGGGAGCCCCAAAACACCCCAGGGAACCCAAAAATACACCCAGGGAACCCCAAAACACCCCCGAGCTGCCCAAAAACACCCCAGGGAACCCAAAAATACCCCCAGGGAACCCCAAAACACCCCCAGGGTGCCCCAAAACACCCCCAGGGAGCCCAAAAACACCCCCAGGGAACCCCAAAACACCCCCGAGGTGCCCAAAAACACCCCAGGGAGCCCAAAAATACACCTGGAACCCCCAAAACACCCCCAGGGAGCCCCAAAACACCCCAGGGAACCCAAAAATACCCCCAGGGAACCCCAAAACACCCCCGAGGTGCCCAAAAACACCCCCAGGAAGCCCAAAAACACCCCTGAAACCTCCAAAACACCCCCAGGGAGCCCCAAAACACCCCAGGGAACCCAAAAATACCCCCAGGGAACCCCAAAACACCCCCGAGGTGCCCAAAAACACCCCAGGGAACCCAAAAATACACCTGGAACGCCCAAAACACCCCCAGGGAGCCCCAAAACACCCCAGGGAACCCAAAAATACCCCCAGGGAACCCCAAAACACCCCCGAGGTGCCCAAAAACACCCCAGGGAACCCAAAAATACACCTGGAACGCCCAAAACACCCCCAGGGAGCCCCAAAACACCCCAGGGAACCCCAAAATACCCCCAGGGAACCCCAAAACACCCCCGAGCTGCCCAAAAACACCCCAGGGAACCCAAAAATACACCTGGAACGCCCAAAACACCCCCAGGGAGCCCCAAAACACCCCCAGGGAGCCCCAAAACACCCCAGGGAGCCCAAATCCCCCCAAATGACCCCAAATCCCCCCCCATGCCCCCTCATTGTCCCCCCCGTCCCTTCTCTGTCCCCACCTGTCCCCTTATTGTCCCCCCGTGTCCCCACCTGCCCCCTCTGTCCCCATTCCCGCTGTTCCCTCATTGTCCCTCCCCCCCGTGTCCCCTCATTGTCTCCTCATTGTCCCCTCATTGTCCCCACCTGTCCCCACCTGTCCCCGCTGTCCCCGCTCCCGCTGTCCCCTCATTGTCACCTCATTGTCCCCACCTGTCCCCGCTGTCCCCTCATTGTGCTCTCACTGTCCCCACCTGTCCCCGCTGTCCCCTCGTTGTCCCCTCATTGTCCCCACCTATCCCCACTGTCCCCTCATTGTCCCCACCTGTCCCCACCTGTCCCCGCTGTCCCCGCTCCCACTGTCCTCTCATTGTCCCCACCTATCCCCACTGTCCCCTCATTGTCCCCGTTGTCCCCACCTGTCCCCGCTGTCCCCTCATTGTCCCCTCATTGTCCCCACCTGTCCCCGCTGTCCCCGTTCCCACTGTCCCCTCATTGTCCCCTCATTGTCCCCTCATTGTCCCCTCATTGTCCCCACCTGTCCCCGCTGTTCCCTCATTGTCCCCACCTGTCCCCGCTGGCCCCTCATTGTCCCCGTTGTCCTCACGTGCCCCCTCGTTGTCCCCACCTGTCCGCACTGTCCCCGCTGGCCCCGGTCCCGGTTCCGCAGCCGCTCCGCGAACGCCTCCCGCTCCCGCTGTCCCCTCGTTGTCCCCACGTGTCCCCTCATTGTCCCCTCATTGTCCCCACCTGTCCCCATTGTCCCCTCATTGTCCCCACCTGTCCCCGCTGTCCCCACTGTCCCCGCTGTCCCCTCATTGTCCCCACCTGTCCCCGCTGTCCCCGCTGGCCCCGGTCCCGGTTCCGCAGCCGCTCCGCGAACGCCTCCCGCTCCTCCTGGTCCCGGAGTCGCTCCCGCTCCGACGCCTCCCACTCGGCCTCGGGATCCGGGGGGGGCCTGGGGGGACGGGGGGGGGACAAGGACAACAGGGGGGTCACGGGGGGACAAGGACGGGGGAGGGGACAACGGGGGGGACGGGGGGGACAGGGACGGGGAACGGGAGGGGACAAGGGGACAATAGGGGGTCGGGGGGGGACAAGGCCAAGGGGGGGGGCTGGGGAGGTTGGGGACAATGGGGGGGTCAGGGGAGGGACAGAGGGACAAGGGAGGGGGAGGAGCCCAAAGGCCCATGGGGGGGACCCCAGAATGGGGGGGTGTCCCCAAGGGGGGGGTGTCCCCAAAAGGGTGTCCCCAAAGGAGGGTGTCCCCAAGGGGGGGGGTGTCCCCAAGGGGGGGGTGTCCCTGTCCCCAATGGGGTGACCCCAAGGAGGGGGTGACTCCAAGGGGGGGTCCCCGGGGGGAGGTGTCCCCAAGGGGGGGGGGGGGTGACCCCAACGGGGTGTCCCCAAGGTGGGATGTCCCCAAAAGAGGGTGTCCCCAAGGGGGGGTATCCCCAAGGGGGGGGTGTCCCCAAGGGATGTCCCCAAAAGGGTGTCCCCAAAGGAGGGTGTCCCCAAGGGGGGGGTGTCCCCAAGGGGGGGTGTCCCCAAATGGATGTTTATAAGGGGGGGGTGTCCCCAAGGGGGGGTGTCCCCAAAAGGGTGTCCCCAAGGGGGGGGTGTCCCCAAGGGGGGGGTGTCCCCAAGGGGGGTCCCCAAAAGGGTGTCCCCAAGGGGGGGGTCCCCAAAGGGGGTGTCCTCAAGGGGGGTGTCCCCAAGGGGTGTCCCCAAGGGGGGGTGTCCCCAAGGGGGGTGTCCCCCAAAAGAGTGTCCCCAAAGGAGGGTGTCCCCAAAGGAGGGTGTCCCCAAGGGGGGGTATCCCCAAGGGGGGGTGTCCCCAAGGGGGGTCCCCAAGGGGGGGTGTCCCCAAGGGGGGGGTGTCCCCAAGGGATGTCCCCAAAAGGGTGTCCCCAAAGGAGGGTGTCCCCAAGGGGGGGGTGTCCCCAAGGGGGGGTGTCCCCAAATGGATGTTTATAAGGGGGGGGTGTCCCCAAGGGGGGGTGTCCCCAAAAGGGTGTCCCCAAGGGGGGGTCCCCAAGGGGGGGTCCCCCTCACGTTGCCGGGGCCGACGGCTCCGGATCCGGTTCCGCTTCCGGCGACTCCGACCGTCGGGGCCGCAGGTGCCGGGGCCGGCGAGGGGGGGGCGGCGAGGGGGCGGGGCCGGGGCTAGGCCCGGGGGCGGGGCCATCGTCCCCCTCCTCCTCCGGCTCCGCCCTCTTCTGGCCCCGCTGCTCCGGCTCCTCCTGCTGCACCTGGGGGCGGGGCCGCGTCAGGACCCGCCCCCTGCGCTCCGGACCCGCCCCCTTTCCCGGAAGACCCCGCCCCCCCTTGAGACCTCCCCACCTCGGCTCCTCCCCCGAACCCGCCCCCTTCCGGGAGGCTCCAACAGGCCACACCCCCTTGCTCTGCCCGAGGCCCCGCCCTTTTTGGCCCCTCCCTATCGGGAAGCCCCGCCCCCAGTAAGGTCCCGCATGATGGTAGCTCCGCCCCCCACCAGCGAGGCCCCGCCCCTGCCGCCCTTTCCTGTCGGGAAGCCCCGCCCCTGGCGGGACCCCGCCCCATCCCTGGCCACCCCCTCCATCAGGGAGCCCCGCCCCCTCCTCCCCAAAGCCCCGCCCCCTTCCC
Source organism: Tinamus guttatus (assembly GCF_059628265.1). NCBI lineage: Eukaryota > Metazoa > Chordata > Aves > Tinamiformes > Tinamidae > Tinamus > Tinamus guttatus. Next base: position 2,678 of record NW_028288987.1, on the reverse strand, counting down.
GAGCCCCCCCAACGTGGGAGCTCCCCCCCCTCCTCATATCCCGCCCCCTCCTTGGACTCCCTGCCCACCAGGGAGCCCCGCCCCCTCCCCACAGCCCCGCCCCTTCCATGACCCCTCCCAGCAAGGAGTCCCGCCTCCAACAGGAACCCCGCCCCTCCCGACGAGCCCCGCCCCCTAACAAGAAGCCCCGCCCCTCCCAACGCACAGCCCCGCCCCTAAAATGAAGCCCCTCCCCCTCCGTCACAGCCCCGCCCCATCAAGAGCCCCTGCCCCCTCCCGCAAAGCGCCGCCCCAACAAGAAACCCCGCCCCCGATACGAAGCTCCGCCCATTCCCGCACATCACCACCCCCTAACAAGCCCGCCCCCTGACAACATGCCCCGCCCCTTCAAGAAGCCCCGCCCCGCGGCCCCCCGCCCTTCTCCCAGAGGCGCCTCGCGAAGCGCCTCGCGCCGCCCCCGTCGCTGTCGCCGTCGCCGACGGCCCCGTCGCGGCGGAGCCGCTCGAGCAGCTCCGCGGGGCCGCGGCTGCCCCGCGCCAGCGCCACGAGCCCCGCGGCCGCGGGGGGCCCCGCCGGGCCCGGCGGCAGCGCCCGCAGCTCGGCCCGCACCCAGCGCTCCAGCGCCGCCATGGCCGCGCCTGCCGTACGGCGCGCCCTGCGCATGCGCGGTCCCCTTCCCGCGCGCTGCGCCTGCCGTACGGCGCGTGGTGCGCATGCGCGGAGCCTTCCCGTAGCACCCTGCGCATGCGCAGCCCCCCTCCCGCGCGCACGCGCAGCTCCCTTTCGTGCCCGCCCCCTGCGCCCTGCGCATGCGCAGTCCCGCTCCTGCGCGCACTACCGCGCGGCGCGCATGCGCGCCGCTCCGTGCTCACCCCCCCCCCCAGCCGTCGCTCCGCGCACTGCGCGCGCGCGCCGCGTCCGCCGTAACCCCCCGTGTATCCGCGCGCGCCGAATCGCCCCCTCTCCCCCCGTGCGGCCCCCCCGCGCTAACGGCGCCGTTTCCTCCCTCCCTCCTCCTCCTTCACCCCCCCCTTTCCCGGTGCCCGCAGCCCCCCCCGGGCCCAGCACGTCCTTTTCCTCTGCGCGGCTACACGCGGCGTTACGGTACGGCGGCCATTTCCCCCCCCCCCCGCGGTATACACAACTCGTCCGCGCCGTGGGCGCCGCCATGTTTGTTTATTGACGCTCCGCCCCCAGCCGCGTCTCCATGGCGACCGGCGCAGGCCCCCGGGAGGCCCCGCCCCTTCTCCCGCGGCCGCAGCAAAGCCCCGCCCCTTCCCCGCCCCCTCCCGCTAATACTGCTTCGGCCCCGCCCCCCCTCCCTCCCCGCTAAAAAAAAATAATAAAAAAAAATCCCTCTTTTGGGCTAAAAAAACCGTTTTGGGGGAAAAAAACCCCTCCCCTCCCCCCTCAGTGCTGCTAAAAAAAGCTACAAAACGGGGGTGGGGGAGGGGAGAGCTCAGCCCCCCCCCCAAAAAAATGGCCCCTCCCCCCAAGTCTGTCGGAAGGGGGGATCATCCACGAGCGGCCCCGCCGGGGTGGGGGGGGGGTTGTTGTTGTTCCGGTTGTTGTTCCGGTTGTTGTTCCGGTTGTTGTTCCAATAGCTGGTGTTCCGGTTGCTGATTGGTGGTTGTTCTGGTTCCCGCCGTTGTTTGGGTGTTGGGGGGTTCCGCTTGTTGTTCCCATTGTTGTTGTTTGGTTGTTGTTGTTCTGGTTGTTTTTGGTTGGTTGTTGAAGTTCCAGCTGTTGCTGTTCTCACTGTTGCTGTTTGGTTCTTGTTGAGATTCCCATTGTTGTTCAGTTGTTGCTGTTCCAGTTGTTGTCGGTTGGTTGTTGGGGTTCCCGTTGCTGTTCTGGCTGATGCTGTTTGGTTGTCGATGTTTGGTGGTTGTTGGGGTTCCCGTTGCTGTTCCAGCTGTTGCTGTTTGATTGTTGTTGGGGTTCCCATTGTCACTGGTTGGTTGTTGTTGGGGTTCCCGTTGCTGTTCTGGCTGTTGCTGTTTGGTTGTGGGGTTCCCATTGTTGTTCCAGCTGTTGCTGTTCTGGCTGTTGCTGTTTGGTTGTTGTTGGTTGGCTGTTGTTGGGATTCCCGTTGTTGTTCCAGTTGTTGCTGTTCCGGTTGTTGCTGTTTGGCTGTTTTTGGAGTTCCCGTTGCTGTTCTGGCTGTTGCTGTTTGGTTGTGGGGTTCCCATTGTTGTTCCAGCTGTTGCTGTTCTGGCTGTTGCTGTTTGGTTGTTGTCGGTTGGTTGTTGTTGGGGTTCCTGTTGTCGCTGGGTGGTTGTTGTTGGGGTTCCCGTTGCTGTTCCGGCTGTTGCTGTTTGGTTGTTCTTGGTTGGCTGTTGTTGGGATTCCCGTTGTTGTTCCAGTTGTTGCTGTTCCGGTTGTTGCTGTTTGGCTGTTTTTGGAGTTCCCGTTGCTGTTCCGCCTGTTGCTGTTTGGTTGTTCTTGGTTGGCTGTTGTCGGGGTTCCCGTTCTTGTTGGGGTTCCCGTTGCTGTCCCGGTTGTTGTTGTTGTTCCGGTTGTTGCTGTTCCGGTTGTTCTCGCTCCCGTCGTCGCCGTTGGGGGGGGGGCCCAGCCCCCTCCCCGTCGCCGGGCGGTTGCCGGGGTTACCGGCGACAGGACTCGTCTGGGGGGGGGAGGGGGAGGAAATGGGGGGAGGGCCCCGGCGTCCGGGCGCC